>NC_136627.1:30702579-30785079 GCF_933228915.1 Telmatherina bonti | reverse complement strand
AAAAAGCTAAAAAACATGGCCAGCGCTGTAAAGATGCCACCGTAAATGTTTGGAAAGCCAGTGGCAGGCAGAGGTAGGAGGGACAGTGAAAGCAGTAAGGCTGTTCTTCGAGACAGCATCAGAAACATCCTTTGGATAAAAAGGAATCATCAGTCACACGAACCTTTGAGACATAAAAAAGGAAAGACGAAAAGCTCTGAAACTTTAGGAGGGAACGAGCCAGTTACTCTCATGAGAACATTACTAGCACTGAGGAAATCTTCTATCCAAACCGCTTTGACCTTGTAACATTCACGGCACCAAATATGTTCAGGAAACCTCAACAATTAACAATTTAGGCTTTCGTGTTCTACAGAAAAGTGAAAGCAGGAAATTTAAAAATAAATCTTCTTCAAGACTGCTGGATTTAAGTATCTTCTGGACCATAATTATTTACAATGGTAAAACCCCTTCAAGCCTGCATTCAAAACCTACTTTGTTAGGCACAATAAATAGGCCTCTGTGGTATTAAGGTACAGAGTGACAAACGCAGAACAAGTCTGCTGTCTGGGTGCAGCTTTATGCACCAGCATAAATCTATATTAACCACAAATAATTTAGATCTCAAATATAAGCTAGATCTAGTAAACATCTACTACATCATTTTAATATACATTCTGAATGTATGTACAAAAAAAAAAAAGAAATTTCATAAAGTGTATCATCATGTCACAGACTTTTCTACCAAACGTGTTAAAAAAAAAAAAATCTGATCCAGTTTTCTCTGAGCATTTCTCTGCTGGCTTAATTTTTAGTTCCATTCTGTAAACACTATTTACAAACTTAAAAAATACGCAAGAGACCTGATTTTACACAATTACACTATGTACATTCAGGTAAGAAGCATGTTATTATGTAACATCATGCAAGAATCCAGATGTTGCTCGCTTATGAGCATGTCAGTCTGCAAACTTTATTCTTCTTTCAGCTTGGTAATCAGTTACTACCTGCCCATTTAAAAAAAAAAACTTGGTTTATGAACACAGTAAACAGTTTGAGTTTGTGCTGCTGCTGCTGCTGCTGATGGTGATGAAGATGACGATGATGATGATGAGATGTATTTGACAGTATCACTTTCAAAAGGTGTCGGTTCAACTACTGCACAGCATCTGTAACTTGTGTGTGTGTGTAAACCAGAAATGTGTGTTTCAGTTTGGCTCTTTTTGTTAAGGCAAAATGTTTGGCACTTGTACAGACTTTGATATTTGACAAATAATCCTGACGTCATCTTCAGGGGGGCTCTGGTGGTGGTTTGTCCAGAGCCGGTCTGGACCAATCTCCGTCTGCTGAAGTGATCTGATCTGAGATGTAAGTCTGGAACAGGAATGTTGCTGAAATACACCTGCAGATGTTGCTGGGTGGAGGAGTTTTTAAGTCTCATTTCAGTCGGAGTCTTTTACCAAACAGCTAACACTAAGAGGGTTGAATGGAACTCTTTCTGCATTGCAGGTCCTACCCAGAGACCCAGCTGTGTGTGGTGGTCTTCACGCCATGCGGGAAACTTTGCTGGGTCACCACTGGCTCAAAGTTGAAGTCCAGTGAGTCTCCATCCATAAGAGTTTCATGGAGAACTGTCTCCATGTCGAACTCAAACTTCTCGATAGACATGTCATCCAGGTCACTGGGCAGTTTCTCTGCATGTGAGGGTGCTAACATGCCCGGTCGGCCGTATCCGTTGGTGTTAAGTGGGCTGAAGCCCCCAGGCATGCCTCCCCCACTGAGGTGGCTGGAGAGGCCATAAGGCATCTGCATGGGGCTTTTGGCTGCAGGCAAACGTGAGTTTCCCCCGTTGTAGCTCAAAGACATGAGCAAGCGGCCATTCATAGCTGGTGATGCGGTCGGGGCTTGGCTGCGGACATTGTGGGGGTGGGGGTGAGAAAGACCGTGAGGGTGACCGTTCCCTCCCGCCATGAGTTTAGCTGCGTGCTGGCTGCTGCTGTATGGAGGCAACATGCAGCCTCCGCTGGACTGATTCACCACTGTGTCCACCGATGGCATGAGCTCTCCGTGCTGGTCAGTGTCTGATGTCAGCAGCTCCTTCAGAAGCCCCGCGGGGCAGCCGTACTGACCCATGCCGGGCCCGAAGCCGGGCTTACTCTCTGACAGAGTCTGCATCTGCATGGAGGACATGGCGTTCATTCCTGCTTGACCGTACACACACTTGTGGTACTCCTGCTGTGACTGTGAAGCCATGCCAGGGGAGCTGTACGCTGGGTAGCCAGGGCTTTGCTGCATCATCGGGGACGGAGAGGACTGGGAGGAGCCAGGGGTCGTTGCCCCACCTCCAACCTGAGAGTTATTGGGTGACAGCAAGTTCAGGTTATCCAGAAGGTTCTCCATGACATTCTCAGAGCTGTGTCCCAGAGAGCCAGTCATCTCTGTGAGACTGGGCAGTGTGGCTGTCATCTTGGCCACCGGGGCTCCTGGGTAACCCATGTGTACATCTGTTTCGCCCAAGTCATCCTCAGGCATGAAGGGTGAGAGGCGGCCGCTCACGGTGCTGGCGTTGGAGCTCGTCCGAGGCCGGAAGCTGTTCCATGTGTCATAATCGTCATTGCTGTGGGAGTTGGGGCTGCCAGGCCACTTTGTGTAGGAGCCTGGGCTGTCTGCACCTCCGTCAGGGCCGCCCTGCAGGGACAGCTGTGGACAGACAGGGAGACACTCAGACTCTCAATGTACCAACAACATTATATAAGCCTGAGACAACTTACAATTTCTATGTGATGAATCATCAAAATCCATCCTAACATGGTGTTATCAGGCCTGATGCATTTATGGTAACTAGTTGGTTAAGCATAACAGCAATTACAAATAATGGAACCTTTATAAAACATTATTTAATATGTGAATTTTTTAGGATAAAATAACTCATTGTGTGTTAAATCACGGACCGCTGCTCGAATGGCTTACCTTTTTCTTTGCCGCTCTTCCTCTGCTCTTAGCAACCTTGCTGTTGTTGTCCATGGAGGCTGCCCTGCGTCGAGGGGACTTTCCACTCTTCCCACCCTCGGGGTTTAGCATCCACCATGAGCTCTTCCCCGTCCCCTCATTCTGGATGCGAACGAAGCGGCTGTGCAGGGACAAGTTGTGTCTAATGGAGTTCTGGAGGGGAGGGAGAGAGGAGGGAAAAAATGGATGTGAAGCAGACAAACAGACAGAGTTGTGTTTGCCCTTCTCTTAAAACACCTCAGATGTCCTTTATCACACAAGTGCAAATCCATCCGTACAGGTGGCTGCTTTTAAAAACATGCTTGCCTTGACACCTGACTTATGAGGAGAAAGAAGAGACTTTTAAGGTCACTCAACAATCTCGTGCTGCTGCTGTCCAAAAAAAACATGTGCACAGGCCCACATACAATAGATGTTAAGAGTTTCTGCATGAGCAACACATCCTGAACAAATACACAGTACAAAAACAGAGAGGGCCTATTGTAAAACGCCATTATACCAACAGTCACATTCCACCTGAGTGTGTGTCTTGTCTAAGCCGGCACAAAATCAAAGGGAGGAAACAGACTAATCTTTCCTCCTTACAGACACATTAATGGCGTGCTCTGACGTTACTTGGTGACACCACCAGTGGAAAAACTAATTTTTGAGCAGGAAGCTAGTGAAGCATTATGAAAACAGGGCAAACAAAAGAGAGAGAATATTTGGCAAATGTCTGCTGAGCAAACCACAGAAAGTGAGACACCCTTTTTTTCTCTCTCTCTCTCTCTCTCTCTCTCTGCTACACTGGAGCTGCTCTGCTTTGACGCTCCAGTTACTTAACATTTCAAACTTCATTTGTTTTTAAACTGTTGTGATTTCTCAACATAAAAGTGTTGCTGAAGTGACCGTTTTCCCCGAGAGGATAATGAATCTTTGGATCAGGTCCTCAACGTGAGTTGTGGTCCGACGCTGCTGTGCCTGCGTAAAGCTTGTTGTTTTGGAGGAGAGGCTGGAACTCCCGGCACACACTCTCGCTCGCACACGGAGCTTAGCATGCATAGTGGTTAACGTCATCAAGTCTGTAGCCTGCTGTGATTCACTACTTCACATCTGGTTCTCAGTCTGCACCCTCTGTGCTTCCTTCACCTCTCCTCTCCTCCACGACTCCGATCTGGTCTCTGACCTGATCCCTCCAGTTTCTGCCAATGTTTAAACTGTTCAAAACCCAAGAGTTATTACATTTTGCAAGATGTAAAATACATCTTAATGCTTTAAAAGTCATCCTGGGAGTTCGGTGTTGCACTAGGCTAAAAATAGAACAATAACAAAAGATATTTCAGAAATCAAAATATCTCGACTTTGAGTCACACTTGCAACATAAGAGCACTCCTAAGTTAGAGGTGTCTGATCCCGACACATTTCACACTCAAACTTCAAAGGCAACAAAGGAGACTGTGCAACCATTTCATCACAAATGAAGTGACTTCTATGTGTGCAGTTGGTTAAAAAAAAAAAAAAGACCTAAATTGGGCAAAAATGACCCCTCATTTCAACTACAACGCCATATTTCAATTTCCTATCCTATTTCTCCATCTCTGCTCCATTCTTTTCAGTCTCTCCACCTCGTTCCTCGCTAAGGAGCCTCCGAGCCACATGAGAGCCTCTACGAGCACTGGTCCCTTCCAAATGAATGTAATTTTCCCTGAACCAAATGACCCGACTGTCTCAGCCAATAGTCTTGGGCTAGTTTGCATGATCTGAGGTACGTGACAGCCCTTCCCTGATTAGCCTAGCAAATGCCCCCCCCCTCCCTCCTCCTTGTTCCTCCTCCTCCTGCTCCTGCACATCAACAGCTATGACAAAGGCGAGGAGTAAAGTCTGGTCATGAGCCTCTCTTTCCCATGACTGCTAAGAGTGTTGCTGATTTCAGCTGTGCTGCAATAAAGAATGCCTGCAATGTGCGCACAGACGCCGGGATGTCCTGCTGCAGCCCTACATCATCTTGATGACAGGAAGGAAAAATCTTGCAGCTAAAAATCTCAGCTCCTGACTTCTATTTTGACTCATGTCGGGGTGTTGATGATTAGGGACGTTTAGAAAACTGTTTGAATGTATTGATGCAAAAAAAGGGAGTAGATGTGGAAGGGTCATAAAACCTCTGTGATGGGAAATACCAGAACTCGGCAGAACTTTGTGTGCTGTGTGGGGAATGTGGCTGAGAATGTCTGCTGTGGCCAATGGAAAAGCCGAGTCTCCCATTGTGTGTCTGCGTGTGTGTGTGTGTGTGTGTGTGTGATAGAGTGTGCCAGCTCATGTTTTTAGTGGAATGGCAGTGTGACAAACAGCAGCATAGTATGGTTTTGATTTTGCAGCTCACTCCACTACAGCGAGTGATGCAGTGGCTTAAAAATCGGGGGGGGAAAAAAAAAAAGCTGAATCTTATTTTAACATTTCTTAGGCAATATTTATTTGATATATTATAGTTAAGAACCTTTTTTTCTTTTGGAATCTGAAACACTATGTGACGGATTTATCTCTGGCTGCAGTACAGGAATCTAAACATTCCAGCTAATCACTGCGTGCAAAGTTCAATTGTAATCACAGCCAACTTGTTAGTATCTTTTAGGAAACAGTAAATGCAGGATTCCCAGCCAGGCAGTCATCACAATCAACATTCCTCAGCAAGGTTACAAAACCCACAATTTCACAGAAGTCAACTTTGATAACTGTCACTGGAGGACGTTCGTATCTTGTTTTGTAAAAGAATACGACAATAACATGTAGGTTTTCTGTCTTCCGCGGCGCAAAAAAATGCAACAAAAATCAGACAAAAGAAATGGAAAGGACCGTGTTCTTCCACTTAAAATAACATCAACACAGTGAAAGCGGCTCGGTTTTGAAACGCCGCAGTTCTTAAGGCTAAAAATCGTTTCTGCGCTGACATAACCGTGCATCTTCGGACTCGTTCGTGCAGCTTTCAGACCTGCAGACCTCTCTGCTGTTCCAAAGCCCACCGTCAGGAGCACCACCTCCATTCTCTGAGTCAACAGAACAGAGCCACGCTGGCAAAACACAAGGAAGTGACCACATGAAAGAGGACTGTGACAGGAAACAGAGCTGACTTCCTGTCTCACAGGAAACATGGTGGTTGGTGAGCGGAGAAAAAGGCATGGAATGCAGAGCCGCAGAGTCGTGATCCAAGTGGACACCGCAAATTCAACCCCCTCCTAAAATTGACGGAGAAGGTTTATGTTTAGCAGCAGGCACTGAGGCTTCTTGTCACAGCGTTAAATGAAAAGTAACATTCCCTTTTGTCGCGTGACTGTTGAAACTGAATTATGAGACTAGATACGTCATGACTCAGCAAGCGGCTGTCGTATGGGCATCTGGGTGGTGTGAGAGCAGGAGAATGTATTTTGAGTATAGGCCTTTTGAGAAGTGAAGACAGAGGGCTTGTGTGTGACAGAGTGGGCTTGAATCAGTAAAGAACACACTGTGCTGATTTTAAACTGCCTCACTGGCAACACTCGTGAAAGGCCTCACTGTTCGGTACATCACCCTCTCCTTGCTTCTCTCCTCTTTACTTCCTGTCCCCCTCCTCTTTTTCTCCATCTTCGCCTTATCTTGTCTTCACTCATCTCTTTGTGATTTTTCTGATTCTTTCACCAACCTCCTCTTTCCACTCCCCATCTCGTTTCTCTCAACTCCTTATGACCCCCCTTTTCTCGACCTGTTTCCACATACTTCAGTCTCACAGGTTGCAGCCATACATCTATGGAAAACCGAAGGCAGCTTGCCAGAGACAGTTGCTGGCACACTGACCGAAGTGCTGACGCTCACAGAGATTCTCAAATGTCAAGCTGTCTTATGAAAAAGTCCCTGCAGGAGTGCAACACCACCTACATGCAGTGCTGCTCTGAATCGAGAGAAGCCGCAAGCGAAACTTCAGCTGCAGAGCCCAGACGCTTATGGGTAAAAGAAAAAAAGTGGTAATGCGCCCTCTTTACTCACTGAAGGTGTGCAGCAGGCATGATCTAACATAGCAGCAGATATTTCACACACTTTTTATCATCGATAGGAACAGATGAAAGTGAAAATGTGGTTTCCCTGAACAATTTCCACTGAACTTATCAGCGAAACGGTGCTGTCCTGAACCGACATTTTCCTCTTTTGTTGCAAATGTCTGAGCCTTAGCAGTAGGTGTGCTTATGCACGGTAACTAGTTATTTTCTGTGTAATGTCTGCAGATGTGACAGTAACATCCTGCAGGGCATCAGACCATTTCTAACCGCCTAGGTAAGTAGCTCCTAAAGCTGCAGCTTGGTCACGTCTGGAGGTTTCTGCTGAGTCCTGCTGAGTTAGAGTGATGAGGTTAAGACAGAAAATGTGCATACCTGTTATTAGCCTAACACCAGCTCAGCACGTCTCCCCACTTAAGAACAGCGTGTGGTTGAGCACACAGCTTCAAGGGAGACGGCAAAGCAACAGGTGACAGTGAACTACCGCTCGCTGAGATCACAAAGTCATTAAAAAAAGGACAGTTGCAGAAGGTTTCTTCTCATTGTGGCTAATGCAATTTAAGCTTTGGGATTCAGAAGTTGACACAGGTTCAAATACGTTTTGGTGCAGAAAGTTCAGAAGAAAAGTGGATCAAAAACTACCAGGTACAAAAGCCTGATGCGCAGTCTAATCTGAATTCACAATCATCTTTCTGACTGGTAGTTTATTCAGCCCAAATCTCTCTGACTGCTTCTTTTATTCAGCTAATTACAATGGAAATCACAACTTCAGAGATGTGTCAAATAAAAGATGCCGCCACCTAAAGATACAAAGCAAAGAAGAGAAAATCTTATGAGAATTTTTACTTGCGACTTTTTGCATTTGTGGCTGTTTTTTGGTTTACTTGGACAAATTTTGGAGCATTTAATCATGATTGTAAAGGCTAATGGTGGTTCGCAGAGGCCATTTTGATGGAAACTGTTAGAAACCTGATTGTGACAATGAATCTTCAGGTGGTCAGCTAAAACAAGCTAAACATGCTCTGCTCTGACAGCTTTCACTGTCATTATGATCCCATCAGGATGGAGGATTGGGGTTATGCAGTCGCAGATTAGAGCACTAAAACAAGGAAAGAAAAAAAACACAAACTACTTAAATAAAGAACAAAGGAGCCATTTAGTGTAAACTGAGAATTATTCCGACAATTCAACATGAAAATATTCTAACAGTTGCGCCATATTGACAAGAAATACAACCAACCTGTTTCTTACTCACAAAATGCATAAATATAATAGTAATAGGCACATTTCCACTTTCACAAAGTAATATGAGCAGACTGTGATGACTTCATGTGTTTGCAGTTCGATAGGTTATCATCAGAGCCAGTGCTGAACTGAACGGTCATAATCACTGACCTATTTACCAAAGTCAATACAGCGATGATCATAAAAGGCAGAGTACAGGAAATGCGGAGCCTCGGAGCCTCGGGTCTTTTCTTTTTTTTTTTAGTATTTACACCCTTGGATTAAAAACAGAAAAAGCACAGTGTGGAGAAAAGGAAATTATTGTTGTTATTAATGTTGCATAGCAGCGAGCAGCACAGCACAGCGCCTCAGGTTTGTCTGGTGAGCAAAACATAAATGTGTCACTGTTAGCAAAGATATAAAAAGTAGTCTGTTTTGCCACAATTTCAAATTTTTTAAAGGTCCTAAATTAAAAATAAAATCTGACCCTAGGATATGGATCTGGCCAAAAATAGCTTGTCCCGGATTTTCTACTCCACAATCTTGGCCTTCTATTCCTTCCTTGTCATCTTCATCGGCTCCTGTGGGCTCTGTGTTTGCTTTTATTTGCTACAGCTTGACTGCACACTTTTGCTGCAATAAAAAAAAATAAAAAGGGTGTCTTTTTCACCAATTGATGATAACTTCTAAAAGATAAAATTGCAAAGAAAGAGGTAAGTGGAGGTCAACACGAAGACAAAGTCTAATGCGCACCCTCTCTGAGTCTCTTTTTTTATTATTCCAAATAGTCATCTGTGATTTGCAGGAAAGCGCCTCTTCAAAATGGTCATTGTCAGATGCTGTGTTATACGACTGTCTTAAAGTACGGATGGAGCGACAGAAAACAGAAGTTATGCAGGAGAAAATCTGTCTGCAAATGTATTTACTGGATCCCTCTTGGCAGGATTGCCAATTCACAATCCTTAGCAAGCAATCTGGGTGCAACCACTCTCCTTTACCCCAAATACACACACTCATAAACACAGCTGAACTTGCAAGCCTGAAAGGATGCTGGCTGGTTAAGCTGAGGATTGATCGGTCACAGAGACCTTTCAGACAAATGATAAATAGTTTGTGAGTGTTTTTGCGTGACAGTAAAGCAAAGCCGCTGATGCTCCTGGACCTTTCCTCGCTGTGCGAGACGAGTGGCTTCTTAGACGAATGGCAGAGAGACTATTAGCAAACTTCCTGCTGCATTGCATCCGCACAGGAAGAGCTGGCCAGTCCTGATACTGCTCCCACTGATGCCCCTGGTTTACATGCAAAACACAGCTAAATGAGACCCTGCTAAGGTGCAGAGCAAAGGGACAGCCCGGAGAAACCGGCGGGTTCAAGAGCCACAACTTCCTAATCAAAGTTCTCATGTCTAACTGGGCAAAACAAGAGGAAAAAGGAAAGTCTGGGGCCTTGTACAGGTAAGCTTCAGCACAGGGATTACAATGGTGGATAAAGGCATTACTGTACATCTTAGAAACAATTACCCACGTAAGATTTGCCCTCATTAGGAATCCAAATAAACAGAACTTGCAGAGGGAATGATAAATCATCTAAACTTCCTTCCAGTTCGGCCAAGTTTGACGTTTGGAAAAATGACTAAATAAACAAGCAAGCTGACAATAAATTCAGATCTCACTTCACCTGTTTAAACATGTGTGTGATTTATGAGTATTATAGTAATACTTCTGCTACTTCTTACTAGTACTACTAGTAATACTTTTTCTAAAAATATGATTGGATGTAGTTTTAGCTCCTGGAAAAAACTCATTTAAATCCATGAATGCTGCAAAATTTAGTCTACATCCTCTGTCATGTTACATGACTGACAAAAAACTCTAAAGTAAGCTCTTTTTAAAGCAGAGAAATCTGTGTAATGTGCTCCACCATGTCTGTTATGAGCGATCCCTTTATGACTCTCTGTATAATTACATTGTAATAACACAATCATATAATGTTCCTGTCATCTGGATTTTGGCTTTGGATTGTAAATTATGACAGCTACGCCTTAGCTGCTTAAATGCACACACTGCAACTCCTTACCATAATTTAACCACAGAAAAAAGAAAGCACACAAGCAAAGAATAAACATTTATTTCCCCAACAAGACAAACCTCGCATGTTCCCTTTCTCTCTTGTTAGCGATAGCTCCTTTGAAATAATGTCACGCAGCAATGGGAGCTGTGTGTTTACATGTTGCGCTCTCCCTTGTGCTTGTTGATTTCCTGACTCAGGCTTAAGCAGCACGCAGCTCATGCGTACAGACAGGGACCGGGTTGTGCTGGTCAAGCTCACCATGCTAAAATATGTGCATGTGTTGCTATGTGCAACACAATGTGAGTCTGTAAATGCACAGAGCTCTGTCTGTGGAGTGGGGATATTTTTTGCCTCTGATCAGCTCAGCCATTGGGCTGGGCTGCTAGCCTGCTCACCCTGGATAAAGATGCAGTGTGTGGACCACTACTGGGCGCCTGTGTGGCAGCCTGCGCCCATAGACCCGACCCACTGCTGCATCCTTAGGGGTTGGGAGTGTTGTGGTGGATTTATTTATGTGCTTGTAAACTGCCAAACACGGGGATATCCCAGAACTGGGATCCAGTCGCTGATTCCAAAAAAGTTTAAAGGATTCCTCGTAAACACACCTCTTTTCTTGTTATTTTATTTATTTATTTATTTATAACATCATAAAGCATTTTTATAAATAGTAGTATTTCTGAAGTGCCTTTTAAAGATCAGCCTGTTGTGGGGTTACACTAGTAATTGTTTATGAGAAGCAGGAAAATGTGGATACCTGTGAGCTCAAACGTCAACAGCAAACCTGAAAAGAAGAGAGAGAGAGAGAGAGAGAAAAAAAAGGCCGCCCACACTGCGTGAACGCTGCCTGTTCTCACGAGTGTAAGCCTGCAGCTCTGCAGGCCTGCTGGGCACAAAAAAACACCGCCCAATTTGCTTTTAGAGTTGTTTTGGACTTCAGTACTTGAAAAATTGAATGTAATATGATACTTGGTAAGACTGAATGAGCAGCTGGTTACAATTATCATGTCAGCAGCTGATCAGCTGTTATCACACAGTCCTGGTCTTAATTCAGCTGAGATGCGCATCACATCCACAAACCTGCAGCCGTTCCTGCAAGGCACTTTGGTGCTTGCCTGTCGCCTGTTTACGATGAAAAAGACACAACTTTAACTCTGCAGTGTTCAAGTGTTTTAAAAGAGATCCTGAAAACTGGATATCTCACAGATATTTAAAAAAACAAAACAAATCTGTTATTGTTCTTCAGCTTTTTTTCTTTTTTATTTAATCATGAGCGTCCTTGTTGATAATACAGTGGAGCCATGAGAAGACGTGCAATCAGTTCTGACAATGTGCTGTTTTTCTAAACACGTCACATGAGGACGGCTGCATTTGACCGGTAAATACAAGAAGTGCTCAGATAGATTCAGAGAACGTTGTATTTTTCATTCTTTCACCATAAACATGACACTAGCTTAAATTGGAAAACTTTGTCCTCTGTGCTGAAGGAACAACTTAGTAATTATGGCATCAAACCAACCAAGATTTGGACTTGATGTTCCGGTCAGTGGAGTCATTACAAAGCTGGCATCGGCACAAATCCGGCCTGGAAGTAAACAAGAACTACTCACTTCAGTACTTACTTTACTTTGGCTCTTTTTAAACGACGACCATATGTATGTCGTTGGCCACGTATCTCAATATCACGTATCTCTCAATTGCGTACCACAATATCTCAATATGATCATTCAAAGTGATGATCTCTCCAAACGGGGACGGGGCAACAGGAGCGAGTTAAGAGGAAGGATGTTTAAAAATGTCGGAAATACAGGAAAAGGAAGAAGCCACTGAATCTGGCGTCACGCTCAGTGTTGCTTCCTCTGCTCATGACATCACTAACCGGGTGCTGCATACCTTGAGCTGCTCTGAAACCAACCCACTTCCTGTCAGTCAGGGGATGAAATCTGCATCTCTTCAAAAGAGACATGAGCAGGTAAAACACGACAAGAGAAAAATGTAGAAAAGCCTTGGTGCAGTCACGGTGCGGATGCACTTTGTGGAGCATTAAATCTGCCTCTTTTCCTCCAGTCAGAGCTTCCACTCAAGAGAAATAATGAAGACCGTGAGACTGATATAAGCTCAGCACAATCACAGAAAGTTCTAATGGCATAAAACCTCTCCTGACAGCTTTCTATCTTAAGACTGCAACCTTAAGAGCAAATTAAGATGAAGGGCAAGTTATTTTTCAGATGCCTGATTAATTCTAAGCATTTTTTTTATCAACGTCTTCAAAGGGATATGAATGAATCACTGGGAGAAAAATGAGTCTGCATGTGGTTCACATCAAACACAAGTTGAATATTTGCGACCTGCAGACCGTACAGCGAATCCATTTAAACATATATCTTACGCAGCATCCCAGAAATGTGTTGGATTCTGTCAGGAAACTACATTTCACCTCATGTAGCAAAGAAAGTCTTTGGAAACTGCTGACAGAACTTTGTTTGACTGGAAACATTAACTCTTGTGGGATGTGCTCCTCTTCCTTCTGCGGGGTCTTTTGTTTACAGACAACACAGACAATTGTCCGGCAAAGTTTCAACGCAGCAAACCCAAAGTCAACACTCCTGGAGGTGATTGGGCTCTGCCTTTGCCTCACACACACACGCTACGGCCAACCTGCTACCACACACACAGATATTACAGGCTTTCTGATTTAATTGTGGGTTTAAATTTCCACTCATGCCAGTTATATTGCCCTGATCAGAGTTCATGTATGTGATGGAGGGGCTGAATGAATGTGTGATGGTGTGATAATGCAGGGCCAGTCTCACAGGCACCGTGCATAATCGCTTCAGGGCAGGAATTGCACAACAAAGTGGGCCTGGGTAATGCCTGTGGTTTGGGGCCCTCAGCAGTGAGCTGTCCTGTCCTATAATAAAAAAAATTTTTTTTAAAAGTGCTCTGCGAACTCGTTGTGCATCTGCATCCCGTTCACACGCATACATGCGTTATGACAAATTGACAGGACAGAGTTTTCACATGCGAAGAGGCATTGGTGGGTTTCACTTCTCATTTGATCAGGGATTTAAAATCCACACAGAAGTTCCTTTTTCTCACAGCACAAAGCAAAGCTGAGGTCTTTTTCCTCTATCAAGCAGGAATTTCTCTTTCTTTCTCATCTTTCTGACTGATGGGAAGTTGTGATATCATACGGAGAAGCAGCATATTCTGCGAAACAAAGTGCCAAGCCTGAACAGACCCACTACCAAAACAAACGGTCACGTGCTGCAGTTCCGCTACTCCCAAACCCGCACTCAGAAAAACAGAACATTCTGACTCATCCCAAATGACTGTTTACCTGACACCAGCGCTGGATCTCATCTCCATATTTTCATCTCTAGCGTAAAACAACCAGCGTAGCCACCCCTGCCCTGTCCCAGTGAATGACTCTCTTTTAGTATCTTCTGTATATCACTCACTGAATGATCTGTTCTCTGTCTGGTCTGCAGCCAGAAAGCAGACTGACAAAACAAAACCCTGGCAGGAGTGCTGGAGGGCTGTGCCATGCCAGTGTCTGAGGTGGGTGGAATCACCCGTGTACACATTTGACATGATTCGTTTGAATTTGCAAAATGAAAGGGGGCACTTTACGGGATTTTCCAGAGTCCATTCCAGTGAGATAAAGGCTCAGTTAAGTGTTAAGTTACCAGCTGCAGCGCCAGCTTTTTACTAACTCACGCTGAAAATAGGAGCTTTTTGCTTCTGCTTCCCATCTCAGGAAACAGTTTCACAGATAATGTTGTCATTACCAAGGATCCACATACTTTCAGATAAGTTTCCTTATAGTTTGATTGTTGGTTACATTTTATTTTAAAGGATTTACTGAACTTGGGATTTTTGCTTCTATCAGTGGAAAGTCTTTTTTTTTATTTATTTATTTTTCTTCAGGAAAAATAAAAAAATCTCCAAAACCCCTTTAAAGACAGGCAATGGAAAGCAGCAACACATGGAAGAAATTGCCAACATTCATTTGAGGTTGATGTCATCCGGTCAGAATGGCTGGATCCATAAATAAACACACGTGTACCACACACAGACATAAACATGCAAACGCCATTTGATAGCCACTTTGCACCACTCTGACCTGCTTTCCTGTCTGCTTTATTCTTTCAGTCTGCGGAGGTTTTATTAATACCCTAAATATGTTTCTTGGTAAAATGGAGAGTAGAGAGTAACATGGACGCTGGAGATGAAAGGTAAACAAATCCCGAGCTGGTTTGATGGAAAACATGACGTGAAATCATTTGCAGGGCTACTAGTTCAAAACGTTGCTCAATCAGATCAGTGTGGACGAGAACAGTTACATCACTTTTTTCTTCTTCTTTTTTTTTTTTTTTTTTTTTTATACATTGCTCTCTGCCAAAACCACCAAAACAAGTGGATCCTTGTGTGCCAAAGACACAGACGAGTAAATAGTCAGTGAAGGTGGAACATTTTGATTTTAGTCAAATTTACCAGCTTTTTCCTGCTTAATGGACTTCATGGGATAAAAGAGTCGGAATATTTACTGATGAAATTATTACCAACACAGACCTAGACAGAGGGGTGGTAATCATCAATGCCCACAGCTTCTGCGGTATTTAATGCAGAATGTGCCAATAATGGTGAATCAGCACTTTAAAGCACAATGTGCTCCAACAACTAAGTGAAGGGGAAAGGGCGGCCGTAAGGAGATGCTGGATTTGAAATCAGCCAAGGAGAAAAAGGAAAGGCAGAGTATCGCTCCACGATAAAACAGATATGAAAGTCTGTGCTGGAATGTTCCCTGTGTCTGCCTGTCTGTCTGTCTGTCTGCCATTGTGATTGTGCATCTGCCAGCAGCAAGGCTTTAATTATGAGGCCCAGGTTATGTGCGCACACGCACACACATATGCACACACACGAGACTAGCGTCCCACATATCTCTAACACAGTGCCTCACAGTTCCGCTGACTAACCAGTGGCACCAGACTTTGGCCTGCGGCTCCCTGATTCCAGTAAATGTCTTGTTATGCAACTCCTAACAAGTGTCACCCAGACTGAACTTAGAGCATTCTGGGTCTCTCTGCTCATCTTTATCGCTTCATTTTCCTCTGGAGGACAGCGAGGCGTTGGCTAGTTAAGGTTTTGATGGCATGGGGAGGACGAAAAGAGGGAGCGGTGGGAGACATTAACCCTTTAAAATATGAAGTGTGGCATGTTTGTGCTGAGGCAGAAAAGCAGGAGTAGTAAGGCAGGCTGAGCAGGCAGGAAATGGGGAGGAGGGCGCGGAGAGCTCCTTCAGCTCTTTGCCTGAGAAACACAGCTGCCCCTCATGTCTTGGGGCAATGCCAAGGTTGGACTCCTCTACTGCCTCAGTGGGGTGAGAAAGAGGTGTGTGCGTGTGTGTGTGTGTGTGTGTTTTGAACCAGCAGAAACAGGAGGGTCGCTGTTCTAGCCAACTCTCTGTCCCACTAATACACATTTGTATCCCGAGAAACTAACAGTCTGTGAGTGGTGATAAAGTACAACCAGCTTTGTGCTCACTCAGGATTATAGCACCTAAAGTCTAAGTGACACCAGCAAACTCACACAAACTTTTGCAGGATGTAAACATGAACATGGAAACAATAAAGGAAGTTGGTGTTTGGTTGATGGCAGGATCACAGCACAAAAAACAACAGCTGCTTATTACTGATGGTATCTGAAACACCTTAAATTAAGGATGTTGGATTGTGGGTCAGACTTGCCTTTTAACACACTGATTACTTGGGGTGGGAAAATCGAATTGAAAAATCAAATATCGGGATTTTTGCTTCACAATTAAATTTTTTTTTTCTTTTTAATTAAAAAAAATCGATTTTTTTCCAATAAAAATTTTTTAAAAATCCTTTCGAAAATTTTTGTCATTTTTATTGTTTTTATTGATCTTTTAACTTTTCTTCTTGGGCATTATATCAGCAGAATGACAGTCTGGCTACTGTTTTGTTTTTCCTACTTAAAATCAAGAAAAATGATGAGCAAAAAACGTTTTGTGCATTTTTTGTTGGCAGTCTACAAAAATAAGTAATACTGAGGAATCATGAGAATTGCTATTTAAATCGAATCAGCACCCTAAAAAAATCAGAATCGAATCGGGAAAAAAGCATCTTGTCACAGCCCTACCGATTACCTACATACCGCATACTGCATTTCCAAGGATGTTGCACTGACAATCTTTCAAGGGGTGATTATTCTCAGCCACAAGTAAATATTAACTGATTGAACACATGAGCGGAGCAGCAGATTCCACTTTTTCCCTTTAAGATCAGTCTGTTGAAATCCAAGCAAACAGAAAGTAATCCAGCCACAGTAAAGCTCGGAGTTTATTCCCCGCACATGCAGCTGAAAAATTACAGACTTGGCCTGACAAATAACCGGCTTGCTGTTAAGTTGCTTCAGCATTAAAACACACTGCAGCTCCAGCCTGAGGAGCCTCTAGTGAAAGATGTTTGCACACTACAAGCTGCATTCTTCACTCTGTTCTGCAGCATTGTTTGATTGCATTTAGATGGTAACTATGAGATGAAAAGTGTAATGCCTGGCATCCCGTCCTGCGATACTTGCAACCAGCTAAACTTACTGCAATAAAGCAGTTAGGATAAGATCAACATGATAAATGACTAATCTTAGCTACCAGCCTTATTAGCAGGAGTTTATATGCAGGGCTTTAAATTTCTTTTTCGCTGGTTCAAGCAGAATCAAAGTTTAAACGTTTGACTTGTGATAGTGCCGTAAAACTCAAGAAGATTCTAAATATTTACAACAGATCTGATCCTGGGATACATGGCTTTGGTTTCCTCATCTGCTGCATAACTTATCCGAGCCTCTCCTCTCGCAGTGTTTACTGTAAGACTGAGCGGGATGGAGTCAATAGGTGCATTTACACGGTAATGACCCTAGTGTCCTTTGCTGTACAATCTGCTCAGACCTACGTGTTTGTCTGCTCCAGCACAGTTTGTTTTGAGATCCATGGGAGTGTTTACCAGCGTGGGTTGAGGAATTTCAGGTCAAGAGAGCGTCGTGTACAGAGAAAACCTACAACTGAATTGATCCCGATACTCACATCAAAGCGTACCTGCACCATCCAGCTCCACCACCCGAAAGCAAATATTTATACTGTAGTGACGTACAAAAAGAGAAAAATATGAGGAAGGACAGATTTTTGGGAGGTTTGCACATGTGTTATACTATACCGATGTGCAATGAATGAGTGCTTGTGAAACGTGAAGAACGTACTTTAATGTGAAATGTCTTTTACAACCATTAGAAATAAATAAGCAGGTCTGCAGAAAGGTTTGGTGACACATCATCAGCCATCTGCTCTCCTTCCTGTGATTTGGCATCGTGCAGCAGGGCCAGTGTCCAGTCTAATCTGAGAGCTCCTCCAAGCTGGTCCCACCTGACACAACTGTCCTCAAAATTCACACTGTCACAGACGGCCTGATAAGTGTGGAGGCTGTCGTGAGTCAGATCTGTGGAAGATCGGCCGCGCTGCAAAACAAGCTCTACCTCAAGCAATTACCCGACAGACAGGCTTAATCGCACATTAATAAAACTTCACATGCTTCACCTCACAGCGGGGGGGGGGGATGCGTTTGCTGGGAGAGGTCAGTCACATGGAGAAAGAATCCTTAACAAGTTAATTGCAGCTAATATTTGAAAGCGCTGAGCCGCCGTTGCTTCCTAGGAACAAAGCACTGGTGTGGTGTCGCAAGTGACAGCATGTCACACAGGAACCAGGCGGCTCATGACTTATTCAGGGGGTGAATCAACACAATATTTGTACAAACCACACAACATGCTCTGATTCTGAGTGTCTGAAAGGGCGCTGAGTTCTAACTAAAAGGTTATTCCAGCTGAGCACTTTAGTCTAAACTCACTCTGCAAAGCGCGTCCGCGCTACAACAAGTCGCCGTGATGTTTGAGCGGGATGTGTCAAAATGCAAAAGCCGTGCTTTGGAGCTTTCATTGCAGCAAAAAACAAGAAATAAACCCTATAAACTGTCATTCTTCATCTATACCACAGGGAAGTTCTTATTTGGCTCTCTTTGCTTTATAAGTGATTTTGCTCTGAAGGGACAATGTGTGATGGCCCCCCTGTGTGGAACCGACTGGAGCTCTATGAATAACTCCCCTCGCAGCACTGAATGGCACTTTATTTTCCCACAGTATTACTCAGTTTACACCCCCAACATGGCAGGATAAGCATCAAGCCTAGGCGGCGGCTGAGCAGCCCTCTCCAAGCTGCCAGTCACACGAAATCGGTTAAGGAGATGAAACGGCAGCGAGACATTTCACTCTTTATTTAACTTAACTTAATAACACACAGATTCATGTTAAAGTTGCATCAGTGTGGCTTTTTTGCCTGCTTTACAAAATGTAAATGATTGACTGATGGAGATAATGATGTTTTAGATAATTACCTAACAGTCCCTTGCTGTAAGCGTTCTCTGATTTGTAGTTGAAAATAATTACACAGTAACCAGAGAATATCTTTCAGAAGGTGCTGACCACAGAATACAAGAGTCGTGTGGTAAAAGATGCTGTTTTTCACTCTGGAGAAGCTAAGACTGCTAATGAAGCTGCAGTTATTGTATTGTGGGATAAGTGCTGTGCTAATGGAGCTGAAGCTGACAAGATTTCCCCTATTTTAGTGTTAGTATTTAAACTTATCTCATTACAGGGGAGACTAAACGGTTCGAAATGGTGTGAAAAGCTTAAAAGGTGTTGACATGCTGTGGAAAAAAAAGGGATGCGATTTAAATTGAAAATCCTTGATTTAATAAGAGAGAGATGAAAAGGATGTGCCAGCAGAGAGCCTGTGGCCAATCTTCCTCCAACGCGCCGTGCTGCTACGGTTTTTCTACGGCGTTACCGTTAAAATGATTTATTCTGTTCAAACGTGATGCATGTAAACACACGGCGGGATTGAACTTCTTCTGGCTCATGTAAACATACAGGTTTGATCAAAATATTCTTAACCTTTTCACTCCACATGGCGTGTGAGCAATGCAGTCAAAGATGTATGTGCTGCTGTGAATTCAGCATCACATGCTGGAAGTGTTTGAGTGTTTTTTTTTTTTTTTTTTTTTTAAGAAAGTAATCTGACATTAAACTTCTCACATGCTTGATTGGGTAATTTATAAAACAAAATCAGCAAACATGTCTGGCATTCTTTACAGGCAGCATGTTATGTTTAGGGAGTGAAATGAGCACCACTCCTTTTAGCAAGAAAAATACCAAACCTCATGGTAAAAGCTCTTCGCCAATGAATCATTGCAAATCCATAGAGAGGGTAAGTGGAACCTTTTAAAGTATGAATGCTCATGGTGAATGAATAAAGAGAAAGGGCTTTTAGGGGACAAAATGCCCTATGTGGACTATATGACCACCCTAGTGACGCATCTGTCCGCTACCTGCTTTGTTTACAGTGCATGTTCCACAACATTGAAGGGGTTTTTCCACTCACATTTAGCCTGACGTGACAGATCTACATCTGACAGCTCAACGGGCCATAAAACTAAACCAAAAATACAAAATGTAAAGGCAGGTTCAGAATATTTTCTATACTGTATCCATGTAGGTTTAAGATGGAGTAAGAACTAAAAGAAGGACATTGTGGCTGACATAAATGTGTCATCTCTCAGCACATGACTCAAACATGCGAGCCTCCTCTAACGGGGCAAGACAAAGAAAAACCCACTCTACAACTGCTTTAAATTTCATCCACAGCCCAGACAGCATATAAGAGAGGGCAGCTGGAATAAATCCTTCACTGTGTGGCTACAGGCTCAGAATGATTTCCTGCTGGTGAGCAGACTGCCATTAATTTATTGTCAGACACCACTGAAACTATGCGTCTCCAAAGAAAAGTTTACGCCCTTCAATAGTGTTCAGTGGGAGGGCCTGTCAAACCACATCAGAAATTTTTAGTCCACTCTTGTGTAATGTTTTGGACAGTTTCTAGGACACATGAATGCCTCTGGTATCTCCTTGTGACACAGATGTTAAATGCAGCTGCAATCAGTCGAAAATGTCTGATATGGAAAACTGTGATTTTGCTTCAAAATCCAACCCTTTCTTTTCTTTCTTTTACATGAGTATTTTAATGAATATCATATCGCAGAAAGCAATAAGGCAAACAGAAAAAAAAAAATCCCAGTTGAATCAGGAGACTCACATAAGTCACATACTGCAGAGAGAAGTCAGATGACTGTCCAAGGTGATGGTAGTAATTGGTCAGATTACAGAATGGCCATGAGCTGGCTGGATAACAATGAAGGGTGACATGTTTTCTCCACAGTGTCTATAACTAAATACTCTATTATTGATGCTGCTTTATGTATTGTTGAAACATTAATGTTTCCAAAGGTCCCTGCAGAACAGCCAACAGTGATAAGACAAGTTGAAGTTATGAGAGATGATGGAGGAAAAAAAGATCAATTAAAAACCCTGACCAAAAAAGACATTAAACTGACTATTAAAGACCACAGACAAGCCGGAACTCCCTGAAGGGATATTACAGCAATACCACAGGGGATAAAAACAGCATAAAGCACACTTTAGTCCATATAAACCCACGGTTAAGTACCACAGACACAACAAAACTCCCCACTGTATAACTTTATACAGGAACAGGCGCGGGCCATTGCTTTATGCATAAACAGCCATTCATGATGTTAACGCCTACTTCACACACACACACACACACACACACACACACACACACACACACACACACACACACACACACACACAACGCCTACTTCACACACACACACATACACACAACATAAAATCCCCAGAGGAAAAAAAGCATCACAAGAGAAAGAGAGGAGAAACCCAAAAAACGTACCTTCCAACCAGCAGAACTGTTGCTGTCTCCTTTATCTTTGAAATAAGGCACACTTTTCACCATCCAGTCATAAATCTGAGATAGAGTTAATCTGCTCTCCGGAGAACTTTCGATAGCTTTGGTGATGAGGTCTGCATATGACATATTCCCCCAGGCGTTTCGCCGGGAGGAGCTGCTCTTCCTCTGGGCAGCGGCGGCAGCAGCGGCCGCGGCCGCAGAGGGCGACGAGCCCACCGGGGTGGAGAGGAGCGGCACCTGCTGATGCTGCTGCTGCTGATGCGGGAGTTGCGGGTTCGGGTGTTGCTGCTGATGCTGATGATGTTGCTGCTGCTGCTGCTGCTGCTGCTGCTGCTGTGGATGTGGAGGTTGCTGGTGGACGCAGTTCTCCTGACACTGGAATTCATTGCACAGGATGACCGGCTTCTGCTCCGTGAAGTCCTCATTCTCCTCCAACAGGCTCAGGTTGTTGATGAACTCTGCGTTGCTGCCCGGCTCCTGCTTCACAGACGGCACCGGCGAGGATGTGTTGGAGTCGCCCGGGTTGATAAACTCCGGCCGGGGCAGGGGCCAAGTGCACGAGCGGGGCCGTGACAGAGGCTCAAAATCCGGGTCGATGTCCACCAGGTGTGCTTGCTGGGCTGCTTCCGCCATGGTCGACAGGTAAATGAGAGAAGTGTTACAATGTCATCAAAGTGTGACGAACCTGTCGCCCCTCAAAGAAAACAGCAACTTTGCCTTTGAAATGCGCGGAATCACAAGATAAGTCTGGCCTGGAAAGCTCCGCCTGGGCGAAAAGTCCTCACCAAATGTCACATCCCAAACCGGTAGAAGCGCGAGCAACACGTATAAAAAGCGCGTGTTTAAAGAGCCTTTCGAGTTAAATAAAGTTGAGAAAGTGTCAGCCTGTAGAACCGCTGGCTTGTTTATTGTCATCCAGTCGTGAAGATGTTCCGTGTGCGCCTCGCACAGCCTGTTGACTCTGAACAACAGCATGTGAGGACTTACTGGAAGTATCATTTGTCAGATGACGCCACCCATATTTGACTGACAGCTGCAATGGACCAATGGACGCCATCTAAGAAGTTTTCAGGGCGGGGGAAAACTCTTGTTTTTAATTCTCTGGGGATAAATGTGGACCACAAATGCAACATCTCTCTGATGGCTACATTTCCTCTTTGAATGAAAACATGTGCACAGCTGGACAAACTAAACATTTGACCCATTTTTCAGGTATTAAAAAAAGAAACGAAAAAATACACAGAAGTCTGTTTGAACCCTGCAGGATAAAGTTTGCACCAAAATCTTGAGTATTACTCAGTTTGCTAACACTCTAAATCCAACTAGACTTGTAAGGCAGGTAAATATTTGTCATTTGTTGAATTTTGATATGTTGTCTGATTATGTAATAATGAAGCTGAGTAATAAAAACAGGGGCAGCCTGGGAATTAGATCAAAGGGTTCTTAACCTAGCACATCAACCATATAAAGCTACACTGAGGTTTTTTAAGAGGGAGTGAGAGGAACAGTGAAAACCAAGGAAACATCTGGAAGGCAAAAAAAAAAATACCCAGATAAAATTGCCCATCATGCCAAGCTGAGTCAAGTGCACTATTTCACTGTGTTATGATAATAATCATGAAGCATTAATCTCACTAGAGGAATAACTTCCTTCAATCCCTTGATAGAATAAATGTCTTTTCATTCATATTTAAATGTGGCATGTTCACATTTGTTGATCATAAATGAGAAATGTCCAGTGAGAGGTGTCAGAAGGTGTGGGTCATACTCGTTGCCCCCTGACTTGGTGCCAGTCTATCATACCATCATGGCTATATCTATCTATCTATCTATCTATACATACATACTTACATACATACTTACATACATATATATATATATATATATATATATATATATATATATATATATATATATATATATATATATATATATATATATATATATATATATATATATATATAGCCCTTTTCAAGGCACCCAAAGCACCTCACATTGAAGCCATTCATTCACTCCTCATTCGTACTTGGTGATGGGAAGCTATGTGTGAAGCCACAGGTGCCCTTGGGGGACACAACGATGGAAACACAGTGGCCTCAATAACCAAAACCGAAACACTCATTCATATTAATTTCTTATGTGGGCAATGACAGTAGACCTAGAAGAGCATGATCAATCAATCAATCAATCAATCAATCAATCAATCAATCAATCAATCTGTCTGTCTGTCTGTCTATCTATCTATTTAAACAGTGAAATGTGATGTTAGTCAATAAAATAATCTGCCCGAACTGTATATAAAATAAAATAAATTATTAAAGTGTGTGTTTATGGTGTTTAATACAGTATAATGTATTGTTTTATTATAGTGATTGAGTTCTATAATTATGATGCCTGGGTGATAAATTATTTGTCTGTAATTCTTAACACATGTACACACGAAATCATCACACCCATTCAACAGCCTGCAAAAATAACTGTCCTTGGATCGATATGAACAGGGTAATGGCAATTGCTGTTGTTGAGTTCTTAAAGCTTATTACATATTCCACAAGAACAGAGACCTTTGTTCTTGTCCATTAGGACCATGAATATGATCAATATGCCTTCTACGGGCGACTCACTTCAACTACACTCAACTAAGTAAAGGCATAACATCTGTGAGGGAAAAACAGCTACATTCTTGTCACCTCTGATCATGAGCTGTGGGTAGTGACCATAAGAGCAGGATCACGAATACAATTGGCTGAAATGAGTTTTTTTCACAGGGTGGCCGGCCTTAAAAATAAGATGCAAAGCTTGGTCATCCAGGAGGGGCTCAGAATTTAGTCACTGGTTTATCATATAATTAGGTCGCTCAGACATCTGGTTATGATGCCCTCTGGATGCCTCCCTGGTGAGGTGTTCCAGGAGGAGACCCCGAGGAAGACCCAAGACAGGATGGAGAGACCATCTCTCTCTCAGCCAGTCTGGGAACCCTGCAGGATCTCCCCAAATAGGCTGGTGAATGGCTTTTTAATTAGCCATCTGCCCTTGCGACACGACCCCATATAAGCAGTAAAAAAATGGATGGATGGATGGATGGATGGATGGATGGGTGGATGCATGGATGGATGCATAGATAGATACTGAGAAACTGTAGGTAAATGTAAAAAGTGCCACATGTGCACAGAAGCCTAGAAAATTTTTCAGATCTTTCTTTGTTATAATAATTGTCAAGCTGCGATGTCAACAAGGAACCCAAATAATTTTCTTGATATTTGCATGTCCCAAACCCTTCCCCCCTCTTTTGCAGTTTAGTTTAGTTTTATAGCTTGTTTTTTTAGTTAAATTAAAACAAAAATAAGAAATTAGAATATTCAAAATTAATAACATCATTTTGTAAAGTATTTTTTCAGTCTTTGTTCACCTGAAATACTAAGGCTTTATTATTCATCAAACTATGAAAAACTTTAACAAGAAACTTTGCTATATTAATTCTTTTAAAAATGGAAAAAAGTCACGTTTGTGATTTTAATCTCTTTCTTAAAAATAAAAAGAAACTTCAAGCTATGCTGTGTTAATTTTACTCTCAGACAACACAACTGATCTTGCAGCAACAAGTAATTATGGTTTTTCAAATTCACAACAAAATCTTGGAATAAAAAGAAAATAAAATACTCTATGTTTAACCACAGAGATAGAGTCTTCCAAAGTGAGGTCAGGTTAACTTTATGGAAATGACAAAGATAAATCAAGATCTATTTTGGTTTTCTGTCTGTTGGATCGCAGCCTGTATGGGTGTCAAAGCAAATGTGGATTACGGTGACATCTTGTGGATAATATTAGGAATTACACCCTAAAGGCCATTTTGAAATATTTATTTAGGCCTAATTTAAAATTTAAAAAAAAGAAAATAACATGTTAAATTTGTTTTTAAACCGGTATTGATCCTCATAAAATCTCTAGATGAACATATCTAGTTAAATTTATTACATGATATTTATGTAACGCAAGCTAGAATTTAATAGATACAATAAAATGACATTGATATCAAATAAAACAGGTTCTTTATCATTTTGTAATAATAAGCCCGTAATACTTCAAATCAAACAAATAAAAAATAAACTATAAGCAGTGTCAGTCGCAAACTACATTTTTGTTTTTACTTTATTTTTCAGACAAACAGTTTTCGTTTCATTTCTCCGTCTTGACGCAACTCCTTGTGCGCCTACGTAAAGTGCGCGCGACAGGATCTTCACAGTGGTAAGAAGACGGAAGTGCAGAGACGCTCGTCCTACGATGTACAGTTTCCTTGACTGTTTTAATCGAAAACCAGACTTCTGTTCAACATTCATGTTTGATCATTGACTGATTGTCACACATAGACGCACGTACGACGGTGAGGAAGACAAACACAGACAGACACCACTAACACCAGCTAATCCGTATTAAAGACAGACCAGGTGAGCATAAACTATGTCTATATACCCGAAAATATTTTATTATCACTTTTATTGCATTATCGGTGTCCACTTTAATGGTAAGATATTGTTGATTTTCACTGATCAACAGCTCTTCTCAGGTTGTTGACGGTTCTGAATTGGAGGAATGAAAGTTAAGAACTTTTTTCTTTCTTTCCAGTATTCTAGGTTTCATCATGACGCCTCATCCTATAATACAGGCAATCATTGACTTCTCAGCTGGAGCAATTGGTGGGTTATGGTTAACTTTTTATATACTTTTAATCTTTTGTTATTTATAATATTGTGGGGTCGATGCAGTCCTTGGATGTACAACTCATGTAATGAGGCATATTTTATGTTGTCTTTTCTCTTGCTTTTCAGTTAAAAATGCTAAACTAGGCTTTACTATTTATCCTGAATGCCTTAGGCTTCACTTTTGAATTACATATTTATTTGCATTATTTTTGTTTTATTAATTCCTAAATAAAAATTTGTTATGAGATAGCACATTTGTAATGTGCAGTGGGAAAATTGCTTCATACCATAGATGTTTTTCATGCAGGACAGGATCCACATACATTTACAGCTAAAAAGAGGAAATAAAACTAGTTTCATGTTCTTCTTTAACATGTGTTATAAGTCTGTTGATTAGTTCATCCATCCTGTAGTTTTGTTCTCTCTCTTAATTCAGAAAAAAACCTTTAATTTCCAGGTTCTTCTCCTTTGGAACCAGCTACCTGCTGGAACACAAAACACAAACACTATATTTGCTTTCAAAACAAAGCTTACAATACCTGATTAATTTAGTTATTTAACAGATTTGTGACCAATATGTTATGTACTTTTAGTCTTCCTGTTTTTTCCATTTTCCTCGGAACATGCATGTGTTTAAAATTCCTATGTAAATATTAAAGCAAAATAAAGTTAAGTTATAAATCTAAAATTAGTCAAATGCCGATGAGTTTTCTTCTTCATGTGAGAGGGAAATAATTGACTTGAAAGATGCGCTGAATTCAGCAGCTACTTCCATAACTGCCTAATGATAAACACTGAATGAACACATTTTATGGTCTATAACTTCAACCAAGAGTGTATTTGCTAAATTACAGATAAACTGATGTTTGTTAATCCCAATATAAGTTTTTCTTTGGTGAGTATGATAGTAAAGAGTTTCCTCTTTACGAATCTGTGTGGTTTATCTAATGCCTTCCTTCAGGTGGGACAGCCTGTGTTATGAGCGGCCAGCCGTTTGACACAGCCAAGGTGAAGATGCAGACGTTTCCCAACATGTACCGTGGCTTCATCCACTGTTTCATTTCAACCTTCAGACAGGTGGGACTCCGTGGTCTCTACAAAGGCACAACCCCAGCCCTCATAGCCAACATCAGCGAGAACGCTGTGCTCTTCTTGAGCTACGGCCTCTGCCAGGATGCAGTTCGCCTTTTACTCCGGATGGAAAAAGGGGCTGATCTCAGGTTTGATTCCGATATTTTTACTGTCATAATAAGTTAGATAAATAACTGCTGAGCATCAGATTGGCTCAAGAATGTTTGTCCAGTTTTCAAACCGTCACTACAACTCTGTTGGGTCGTATTCATCACTAGTTTTCCTGTTTGTGTAAAGACGACTAGTTTATTCAGTGTTTTTCCATCATGAGTTGCCCTTTTCTCTGCCAGACGTTAGTGCAGTAAAGCATGTCTGCTTCAACACAGCACTATCTCATGATGTTCTTCTGGTTCTTTTGTCAAATTTAAAGACTAAATAATAACTTAATAAAGCAAATGAATGCTGTCATTTGCAGTGAAGTTGTTGGGATGAATCCAATTTGTCCCAAATAGAAGCTGAACATCTGGATAAATTGCAGTGGAGATGCAAAGATGGTGAACCAATGAACAACCTTTGATTCTGCAACAGCACAGACATGACAAATAAAAAAAAAACATTCAAACTTTGGATAAGTACATTTTAGAAATGAATGCAGTTTAATTTTAAAAAAGTTGCCAGTTCTTGTTTAACTGTACTAAGCATGATAAATAAAGTGTATGTTTAAACAGACAACTTAAATTAGTAGGGCTGTGACGACATGCTTTTGTCACGATTCAATTCCCATTTTTTTTTGGGTGCTGATTCGATTTAAATTGCAATTCTCAAAATTCTTCAATACTGATAATTTTTGTAAACTGAAAACAAACAAAAAAAAAAAGATTAAATTTCTTTTTGCCAGTAATTTCTTTTGATTTCAGTTAGGAGAAAACAACACAGTAGCCAGATCGTCATTCTGCTGCTATAATGCTCAAGAAGACAAGTAAAGAGATCAATAAAACCAATAAAAATTACAAAAAAAACTTGATTTTCGATTTTTCGATTTGATTTTCCCATCCATCCATCCATCCATCTTCTGCCGCTTATCCGGGGTCGGGTCGCGGGGGCAGCAGCCTAAGCAGGGAAGCCCAGACTTCCCTCTCCCCAGCCACATTTGCCAACTCTGCGGGGGGGATTCCGAGGCGTTCCCAGGCCAGCCGAGAGATGTAATCCCTCCAGCGTGTCCTGGGTCTTCCCCGGGGTCTCCTCCCAGAGGGACGTGCCTGGAACACCTCACCAGGGAGGCGTCCAGGAGGCATCCTGACCAGATGCCCGAGCCACCTCAACTGGTTCCTCTCGATGCGAAGGAGCAGCGGCTCTACTCTGAGCCCCTCCCGGATGACTGAGCTCCTCACCCTATCTCTAAGGGAGAGCCCGGCCACCCTGCGGAGGAAACTCATTTCAGCCGCCTGTATACGAGATCTGGTTCTTTCGGTCACGACCCACAGCTCATGACCATAGGTGAGGGTAGGAACGTAGATCGACTGATAAATCGAGAGCTTCGCCTTCTGGCTCAGCTCCTTCTTCACCACGACAGACCGGCGCAGAGCCCGCATTACTGCAGACGCTGCACCGATCCGTCTGTCGATCTCACGCTCCATCCTTCCCTCACTCGTGAACAAGACCCCGAGATATTTAAACTCCTCCACTTGAGGCAGGACCTGACTCCCGACCCGGAGAGGGCAATCCACCCTATTCCGGCTGAGGACCATGGTCTCAGATTTTGAGGTGCTGATTCTCATCCCAGCCGCTTCACACTCGGCCGCGAATCGCTCAAGCGAGAGCTGGAGATCACGACCAGATGAAGCCAACAGGACCACGTCATCCGCAAAAAGCAGGGACCCAATCCTGAGGCCACCAAGTCGGATCCCCTCAGCCCCTCGGCTGCGCCTAGAAATTCTGTCCATATAAGTTATGAACAGAATCGGTGATAAAGGGCAGCCTTGGCGGAGTCCAACCCTCACCGGAAACGAATCCGACTTACTACCGGCAATGCGGACCAAGCTCTGACACCTGTCGTACAGGGACCGGACAGCTCGTACAAGGGGGTCCGGTACCCCATACTCCAGGTCCACAAAGCACATGTAGACTGGTTGGGCAAACTCCCATGCCCCCCCCAGGACCCCAGAGAGGGTATAGAGCTGGTCCACTGTTCCGCGACCAGGACAAAAACCACACTGCTCCTCCTCAATCCGGGATTCGACTATCCGGCGGACCCTCCTCTCCAGGACCCCTGAATAGACCTTACCAGGGAGGCTGAGGAGTGTGATTCCCCTGTAATTGGAACACACCCTCCGGTCCCCATTCTTAAAAAGGGGGACCACCACCCCAGTCTGCCAATCCAGCGGTACTGCCCCCGATGTCCACGCGATGCTGCAGAGGCGTGTCAGCCAGGACAGCCCCATAGCATCCAGAGCCTTAAGGAACTCCGGGCGGATCTCATCCACCCCCGTGGCCTTGCCGCCAAGGAGCTTTTTGATCACCTCAGCGACTTCAGCCCCAGAGATAGGAGAGTCCACCCCTGAGTCCACCAGCTCTGCTCCCTCATGGGAAGACGTGTTGGTAGGATTGAGGAGGTCTTCGAAGTATTCCCTCCACCGACCCACAACGTCCCGAGTTGAGGTCAGCAGCACCCCATCTCCACTGTACACAGTATTGATGGAGCACTGCTTCCCCCCCCCTGAGCCGCCGGATGGTGGACCAGAATCTCCTCGAAGCCGTCCGGAAGTCTTTCTCCATGGCCTCGCCGAACTCCTCCCATGCCCGAGTTTTTGCCTCGGCAACGGCCGAAGCCGCATGCCGCTTAGCCCGCCGGTACCCATCAGCTGCCTCCAGAGTCCCACAGGCCAAGAAGGCCCGATAGGACTCCTTCAGCTTGACGGCATCCCTCACTGCTGGTGTCCACCAACGAGTCCTGGGATTACCGCCACGACAGGCACCAACGACCTTGCAGCCACAGCTCCGGCTGGCCGCCTCAGCAATAGAGGCACGGAACACAGCCCATTCGGACTCAATGTCCCCCGCCTCACCCGGGACATGTTCGAAGCTCTGCTGAAGGTGGGAGTTGAAGCTCGCTCTGACAGGGGACTCAGCCAGACGTTCCCAGCAGACCCTCACAACACGTTTGGGCCTGCCAGCTCTGACCGGCTTCCTCCCCCACCATCTGAGCCAACTCACCACCAGGTGGTGATCAGTTGACAGCTCCGCCCCCCTCTTCACCCGAGTGTCCAAGGCATGTGGCCGCAGGTCCGACGATACGACTACAAAGTCGATCATTGAACTGCGGCCCAGGGAATCTTGATGCCAGGTGTACATATGGACACTCTTATGCTGGAACATGGTGTTCGTTATAGACAATCCATGACGAGCACAGAAGTCCAATAACAAAACACCATTTGGGTTCAGAGGGGGGGGACCATGCCTCCCAATCACTCCCCTCCAGGTCTCACTGTCATTGCCCACGTGAGCATTGAAGTCCCCCAGTAGAACAATGGAGTCCCCAGAAGGAGCACCCTCCAGCACTCCCTCCAAGGACCCCAGAAAGGGTGGGTACTCTGAACTGCTGTTCGGTGCATAAGCACAGACAACAGTCAGGACCTGTCCCCCCACCCGGAGGCGGAGGGAAACTACCCTTTCATCCACCGGGGTAAACCCCAACGTGCAGGCACCAAGCTGGGGGCTGATGAGAATGCCCACACCAGCTCGGCGCCTCTCACCATGAGCAACTCCAGAGTGGAAGAAGGTCCAGCCCCTCTGGAGGGTACTGGTTCCAGAGCCCAAGCCATGCGTCGAGGTGAGTCCAACTATATCTAGTCGGAACCGCTCAACCTCGCGCACCAGCTCAGGCTCCTTCCCCACCAGAGAGGTGACGTTCCACGTCCCTAGAGCCAGCTTCTGCAGCCGGGGATTGGACCGCCAGGGTCCCCGCCCCTTGCTGCCGCCCAGCTCACATTGCACCCGACCCCTACGGTTCCTCCCGCAGATGGTGAGCCCATGGGAGGCGGGGCCCATGTAACCCTTTCGGGCTGAGCCCGACCGGGCCCCATGGGCGAAGGCCCGGCCACCAGACGCTCGCTCTCGTACCCCGCCTCCAGGCCTGGCTCCAGAGGGGGGTCCCGGTAACCCGCGTCCGGGCAAGGGAACATTCATGCCCAGGTTGGTCGTCATCATAGGGGTCTATGAGCCGTGCTTGGTCTGGTCCCTCCCCTAGACACCTGTTTGCCATGGGTGACCCTACCAGGGGCATAAAGCCCCCGACAACATAGCTGCTAGGATCTTCGGGACGCACAAACCCCTCCACCACGATAAGGTGACGGCTCAGGGAGATTTTCCCACCCATATAAATTAGACTGAGGTGTAGGGAGTACATGGGGGCAGAGTTTTTATCTCTGATTTAATAAGGAAGCAACTGAGGGGGTTTTTTCGACTGGACACATTGGGCCCAGGTGTTTTTTTTTTTTTTTTTTAGATATGGAAGAAATCCACCATTCCTACAGGGCACCGGCCATACAAAACATACCTAAGAACAAGAATAGGCAAACCCAGCTGGGATCCCAGGTGAGACCAATAAGGTTACTCTGGTATTAATGAAGGAAACACAGCAGCAGTTTTAACCATTCAGCTATTTTTCAAAGCAGCAGTTAACAAACTGGCTGTAAAACAAGCCAACACAAGCGTCCCTGTCTGCTTACCCAAAACTAAGCTGACCTCTAGTCTTCCAAGGTTACAAGCTGCAGATATTTAGGCACCACAGAGTGCTGGGTTGGAACAGCAACACAACAATTCTCCCCCCACCAGCATATTTGCACTAAACCTATCTATTGGCCTTCAAATTTTGCAACTTTGGTGCGTAGGGCGTCCGCTGTGATCGTCAACTCCCTGCAACTACCAGGAACACGACTCCTCACACTTTCATGACATGAACAAGAACTGAAAGAAAGCTATTTAACATGACACAACATTGAGTGCTGTATTTTAGCTTGAAACATTTGTACTTTTTAAAAGATTTTTGACTCTAGTGAGCTTTATCTAACAGTAGCGAGACAGTAAAGGGGGTCAGAAGATCTGAGAATGACATGTAACCAAAGCCCCCCAGGACAGGACTCGAGCCTAGGCCGGCTGCACAGAGAAAATGTAGCCTCTGTACCGGAGAGTTTCATGGGAATGCATGTTGTTGGCAAAAACAGACTTTGTAGTTTGTAAGCAATTGGTGGGGGGGCGCACAACCAGCTTAACCAGTTGAGCTACAAGCTTCCCCAACATTTATATTTTTAACTGCTAATTGGGTTGTTCTCACTGAGAAAACTACAATGTTGTGATTTCACTCTTCATGCCTCACTGATAGTTGACTTCAGGTGAAATAAAATGGATATTTTATTAATCCACTAAGGTGAAATTATAAGAATGTAGCAGTTTAATTTCAGCATCAAGTGATCTGTGATTGACCTCATACTCTTTTGAAACTAACAATAAATACACGACCAGTAGGATTACTTTAACCTGGCTTAACTTACTCGCTCCGTCCCAGCCTGGCTTGGTGTGTGTGAAACCAACGAAGCCAGGATGCTCTGACAAGCCCCGCTTTCTTCTTCTTCTATCCTGGATGACTCAATTCTACCTTTAGAAACAAGTCCCTCGATTATTGGAGTAGCAATTATAACAGATTAAAGGTAGTAAATGCAAACATAATTTACTTTTAAACTTATAACTTGCGCACTTTAAACATACCTTTATTGTTTTTATCACCATCTAAATCTCCACTTTATGTCACTGTAAACATAAAAACCCAACATGCCAGTGTGATTATTGGAGCTAAAGTGAAACATATTTGATGAAAATTGCTCTAATTTTCCAAAACAAAAACTCTGTTCAGGGACATTTGAGGACATCTAATGACAAAGTGATTCTGCTTAATGGAGGCCTGTCGTCGGCTCTCTTTGAGAAAGCTTTGTTGGGGATAAAATGGAACCACAACACCAGAAAATGTTCTTTCATACAGTCGGTTTTCCATTTGATGCACTTAAATGTGATATGCAGGTTTTTTTTTGTGTGTATGAACAGTTAATGGCCTCTTATTTGTGGTTGCAAGAGGCAGAAATGTTTACATTACAAAATGTCTTTGCAGTCATGAGGACAGAAGCCACACTGAAAGCCTTGCTTACACGTTGTGTTCTCCTCCTTGTCATTGATCATTAGTGATATTCAGAAGGCATCTGCAGGGTCTTTGGCCTCCATTTTCTCTGCCATGGCGTTGTGTCCCACGGAGCTGGTGAAATGTCGTCTGCAGGCCATGCATGAAATGGAGGCAACTGGCAAGGTGGCGAAGGGACAGAGAAGGTTGGTGGGAACAAACTCAGATTGTCGATTGAGCTGTGTGTGTACCGTTGGGTGGATTTCTGTCTATCTTAACTTTGCTTTGTGGATTTTTTTGTAGCACAGTGTGGAGCGTTGTTAAAACAGTCCTTAAGACAAGTGGTCCTCTGGGTTTCTATCAAGGACTGACTTCCACCATCGTGAGGGAGGTTCCAGGCTACTTCTGCTTCTTTGGAGCCTATGAATTGTGTCGATCTAAGTTTGCACAACACATGGGTACAGACAAGGACAGTATAGGTAAGCTTATGGTTTTTCACTCTTAAGGTTTGTTAATCTTTGTGCCTGGCGATGATGTTTCTGTACGCTGCCATCGTGCTTGTGTGCCTGCAGGTATTCTTCCTCTCATGTTCAGCGGTGGATTTGGAGGGGCTTGTCTTTGGCTCGTTGTCTATCCAATAGACTGTGTGAAGTCCAGGATCCAGGTCTACTCTTTAGCTGGGAGGCAGGAGGGCTTCATGAAGACCTTCTTGGGTATCATACGCACTGAGGGTAAGATTTGGTGCTGCATTTTCATATTGTCCTTTTTTGTTTGTTTGTTTTTTTTTGTTTTTGTACATGTGTCACATTTTAGACTTCATAATCCACTACCTGAATCCAGACCACGTTGTCTGGGACACAACTGGCCGGTTCTGTTCAGATTCTCATATAATCACAAATTCAAACAAAGGACATAAGCTCACACAAATACACATAGATAAATAGACAAATACACAGACACTCACACACAGTCTTGACTCACTCATTCAGGAGTTCATAAACTTGTTTCCGAGCTCTTTTACTTGATGTTTTCTTCATTCAAACATCTAAATGAGTAATACTGGGACAAGAGCCACTTCCTTTATTAACATATGCAACCATGAAATGTTGCATTTACACATTTAAAAAGTTACTTAAAACAGTAATTTGGTCAAAGCGAAGCATTTCAGCTCTGTAGGGAGTCGGAGCTGTTGTGTTGTGTATCCAATGGTATTTTGATACGACTAGCAGAAGATGGGACAGAAGGCTGCTAAAAACAATCCAGATAATTTAGGAAGACTGTTGTGGTTCTACTTTCATAACTACATATCATAGCTCACATTGTTAAAGCTAATTATCAAACATCTAGTGCATACGGCGAGCTAACATACATTTAGTGCTCATATTATAAAAAGTCCAGAGGAGGAAAATCTGACTGTTCATGAAAAATAAACCATACAGATTTGTTTACATTTCTGATTAAATTTGTGCTTCTCTAAGCAGCAATAAAATAATATGAAAGACATAACAATAGAAATATCATTGTTGGGCAGCAGTGCGTTCTGTACATTTACATAAGTGTCAAATGAAAGAAAAAGCCTTTTAGCCTGACTGATCTTTTTAATCTTACGATGAGATTGAAAGAAGAATCTGACTCTACTGATCAGATGTCCTCATGCAGCTTGTTACAGGATTTAAGGACTTTGAAGAAAAATGTTTCGATCTTAAATTGATTCTCTGGAAAAAAAAGAAAAAAAAATCAGCCTGAAGATCTCAGACTTCCTACAGGCTTCTATGCTTCCAAAAGTCAAAACTTTGTTCTAATACAAAAAGTTTGAACCAGCTTTTTGCTTCATTTCATGTACTTTCTCGTTCATTAGCAGGAAGATTAAACTGATTTTTTGCCACTTTGAGAAAATGCTTCGTTTGTGTCCACAATCACGCACTGGTGTGAAGTTGTACTTTACAGGTGAACTTGATTTGACTTTCTCTAAACCTCCGATTACACATGTACAAATATTAAAGTACTCATTGCATAGCATGTTGTTCTTTAACAAGGCATTTAAGGACAAAAACCCTTGAAAAAAAAAAGTAAGTAAATAAATAAAAAGTGTCTAAGATAAACTATAACTTGACCAGTTAATGTTTTAGCACATTGACAACTTTTATTTTAACATCTTAAACCTCTTGATCACACTGTCCAAACTTTGAAATCATACAACCATGAGGACACCAAAGGTGTTGTTTATACATTAATGATCATGGTGAGCTAAAATATTTGTGATCAGGTATCATTACATTAATTGTAGGCAGTAAAAGTAGGAGTTGTAGCATTGAATAAAGGTAAAATATCAGTTTGGGAGGATGACTGGAGAGCAACTGAACATTGCAGCAGCTTCAGTGTCAAAATTCAAATATAAAAGTAAAGCTAAATGTATGAAAGCTGCAAATGCACCCCTGATGTCAGTGTGGATGTGTCTTGTTACTAAGCTGGAGGCCTCTGCATCTGTAGGGAATGACCTGTGTAGATGTTTGCATCTTTCTCGTCCCACAGGCTTCGTCACTCTTTACTCCGGCCTGACTCCTACCATGATACGCACCTTCCCTGCCAACGGAGCGCTGTTCCTCGCTTACGAGTTCAGCCGCAAGTTTATGATGGATGCTGCTGGTGCCTGATGGGAAGCACCTTCCTACTCTGAGCAACTCTTCAGATGAAACTCTGCCTTTAGTATTTTTACAATGAATATTAAGGTTGATTTGCATCTCGATGTGTGAGACGTAAATATGAGTTTAACTTTGAACATTTTGCAACAAAATGGACATTTCTTTGCTGTGCTGTGCTGTGCTGGTCGCAGTCATGTACAATAAAGTTTAAAACTTCTTGTTGCTTTAAAGTGTCTGAATGTGTTGCAGAGTGATCATTGATGTTAGCAGTCACAATAACAACTTAACCGTAATGCTTCCTATGAAGGATAATTGGGGTTTATTTTCCCCTAAAGCACATTTATACAAAATATTCCATTTAAAATGCAAAGGATTTATCTGAATCAATTGAGTCGTTTTATTTTTCATTGCAAACTATGAAACATCTTCAGGAAAATGCAGTTTGCATTTCCTGAAATGTGTTTTTCTTTCATCTAAACCTCTTAAAACAACATGATGCATGGCTTCGGTGGATGAAGGAGTATCATTCAGAATGAAATAAAAGCCTTAAAATGTATGTTTGGACATAAGATTGTGTATCGGCTTGCACATTATGCTTAAAACTGGCAACCTTGTTATTGGAATTATTAATGAAAAATGAATAATTCAGTGAGTACGCTGTCTGAAAACTTGCTGTTTTCATCTTGGTAAGGGGAGAGATAGACATGAGCACATCTCTCTACACAATCTCATGTTTCAAGTCTTGGATAGCCCTGATTATTTATTTAGAAGCTGCAGTCAACAAGTGAGAGACTCCTCCTGCATATAAGGACTGGGTTGTGTGGGCTGGACTTAACGCTTTCAATTGCAAGAGCAACAGAGAAGCTGGTTAGGGTTAGGTCATCTACCAGTTGCTACCAGATGAGTCAAGCAGACACACCGAATGAGAGTGTGAGTTTATGAGTGATTCTCTGCCTTGTTCGTGGGCAGCAGCAGGAGGGCAATAGACCACACCCCACAGAGCAAAGAGAGAGGTAAACACTGCTGTCTCACAGGCAACCTACTAATGATCTCCACCACGACCAGCACCGCAGAGATGGTTACGCAAGGTAAACTTGAAATCAGCGTCGATGATGTGGAAGGTAAATATTTGTCCTAATCTTTTGATAAATTAATGCTCAATTATGACTGTATTATTATTATTATTATTAGTAGTAGTAGTAGTAGTAGTAGTAGTTATAGTAGTATTGTTAACAGTTTTACTTTATAATAATGATGAAAAAATAAAGAAAAAAAACATTTTGCCTAACCACACTTAACATTATAATTCTATGCTTTTTTGGTGGAATATGATTTTCCAACGTCTATCTTCCTCCCTCTATTCACATCAATACTTACAATACAGTTTGGAAACCTGATTGATGATCTAGACTTGGAAAATGTTCCTAATATACCAGCCGAAGTTTCAGCTTTGTCATTTAATGTGATCCATTGTTTTTTCTTAGCTAGGTAACATTATATGAATAATATTAATGCAATTTAACAAATTAAACCAATGTGCATTACAATAATTGTGATTTAAATGGGATATTATAGGATTACACTGAAGTAGAGCAAATTAGACCATATTGTTGATGTATGATTCGTAATGGAGTTTTATTCAGTCAACGACTTTTGTTCATTTTTGCATAATTAAGTCAATATTCAAGAATACATATATACCATTTCAATATATATTGTCTTTTTTTTTTACAACTATAGTTTTTGTTTCCCACAGGGGACGTTGCTCCTAACCTTGGTAGTCAAAACATTTTCATCCATGACCTGTTGACATGAGCAGGGCACACATTTGCATAATGTATGCCTATAGTGTGTAGTTTGGTGCTCCTCATACAGGAGGAGCAGCAGCCTCACAAGGCAAGTCAGATCTCATGGAGCCTTTGAGCCTTTGACAAAGTGTTTCAGACAGAGGTTGCAGCAGTAATGTACAGCATAAAGCATTAGGGGGAAAGAAAGATTTTTTTTAGCATTTAAATTAATTTCAGAGGTTAAAAAAAAAATTATACTCGTACATAGATATGATATAGTTAATCCATATTATTCTATTATTACAGATTTTGCATTAAAACCCCTTTTGCTGACATAAGCTGGTTGTTTAGAAAATATTTAATTCCCAGCTAAAAGTAATGTCCAGGAGATAAATGCTGACCGAACAACACAATCAGACAGCAAATAAAAACTACAAGAAGTTTACACAACACGGCATGACTCAGGCACCTGTCTTCCCTTAGAGCTTAATTATCTCATTAGTGATAAATGAGATGTGTAAATCCAACACAACTATTGCCTAGCATCGTATATGTTTTGTGTTCCTTCTTGTAAAAGGTTCTGTCCCACTGGATCATATTACTGTTTAATCATCTGTCAACAAACCCACTGAAATGACTCTCCGCTTCATGAGTGCGGAACAAATGTGACACAATGCTACACACAGAACATCCTTGTTGTGAGTTTTAAAGAGCTTTTTTTCCTTCCACAGATAAAAACTCAGCGAGGCTGGGCTGTTTTGGTTGGCTGTTGGTAATTGTATCCCTCCTCTTCATTGCGGCAACCTTCCCGGTCACACTGTTTTTGTGTGTTAAGGTAGAGCCTGTTTTCATTGCTTTTTAGGGTTTCATGTTCATCATGTTCATGTTTAGTTCACTGATGTTGCTGCATCTCACAGGGTCATATTTTCCCTTTACACTGATGTGTTATGGTTTGTTGTGTCTTATGTCCAGATAGTGCAGGAATATGAGCGAGCAGTTATTTTTAGACTTGGCCGAATTGCAGACAGGAAACCTAAAGGGCCAGGTTTGTGTTTACCTGTACATGATAGTACACCATGACCCATTACAGACGTTGGGTTGGGTACCAGGCTGAAACTTCTGCTTCAATGATATAATCTGGTTTCTTTCCAGGACTTTTCTTTGTTTTGCCCTGCACTGATAACTTTGTGAAAGTTGATCTGAGGACTGTATCATTTGATATACCTCCTCAAGAAGTAAGTTTTTCCCTCTTTTTTGTTTTTCTTCTGCTTTGTTAATGTCAATCTCTTTTTTTTTTTAATCTATTCTTTTCTTTACTTGAACTTGTGCAGATCCTGACCAAAGACTCAGTGACAGTGTCTGTGGATGGTGTGGTGTACTTCCGGATACACTGCCCGATCTCATCCGTGGCCAACGTGTCCAATGCACACTCTTCTACACGACTACTTGCTCAAACCACTTTGAGGAATGTCCTTGGCACCAAGAACCTTGCAGAACTTCTGTCTGACAGAGAGGGCATTTCACTCAGCATGCAGGTAGGATAAAGCAGCTCTGTAAGATGTTTGATGGCAACGAAATGGCAACAGAAAAGAATGAAAGAGCCCAGAAGTTTAAACTTTGTATATGTGGGAGCAACAGAACAGGATCTTTGGGTCATTTTCTCCCCCTTTTATTTCTCCTGCAAAAAAACAGCCTTTAATACAGGCATGAATTACATGCAGAGTGGTATAAAGTAGAAGTAGAAAGTAGAAGTCCTGTCCGGCAGCTCTTTCCAACCAGTCACTAAACCAGGTGAATGGAATTAGCTCAGCTCCACTGCAAAGTGGATGAACCTGTTAGTAAAAACACCTGATCTGAATGCGTCCAAAAACATGGCAGGACTTCTACTTTATTTTTACTTCTACTTCTTCTTTATACACCTCTAATGAAATGTGTTACCTATTAGATTTTCCATATTCTTTATGTGATTTCTGTAATGTAACTGAGCCACACATCCACTAGGGGGAAGAAAAACTCCAAAGCAAGTTGAAATGAACCATTTTCTATTCAACCAGACAGAAATATTTAAATAAGGTTAGAAGCTCCATTAACTGAGGAGTCACAGCTAACATGGTTTGAAAAAGTATCTAGGGATTTTGAGTGTTGATCTTTGATATTTTTCTGCAGGAATCCCTGGATGAGGCCACTGATCCATGGGGCATCAAGGTGGAGCGTGTGGAGATCAAGGACGTGAAGCTGCCTCACCAGCTACAGAGAGCCATGGCAGCGGAGGCAGAAGCCAGCCGGGAGGCTAGAGCCAAGGTGAGGAAACCAATGAAAGGTTTTCATTTCCTTTTCTCATGAAATCATGCAAAAGAAAGAACTATGATGGAGAATTTGAAGAACAAATGATTTGGTTTCAGATCATTGCAGCAGAAGGAGAGATGAAGGCTTCCAGGGCTCTGAAAGAAGCCTCTCTAGTGATAGCTGAGGCCCCTTCTGCTCTTCAGCTGCGATACCTGCAGACTCTCAACACCATCGCTGCAGAGAAGAACTCCACTATTATTTTCCCTCTGCCCATAGATATGTTACAGAGCTTCATGCAAAGGAAATGATAAATCTCCTATCACTAAGTTTATTTTAAGCTAAATTAAGTCAAATTTGCACTAATAATAGTGTTATATGGTTAATTCAACAACTTTCATGTGTGGTTAGGAGGCCTGATGTGTTAGTTACTGCTCTCAATATTACTCCTCAAACACACTAATGTTCTTTGTTTGCATTTTTTTTATTTATTTTTTTTTTATAGAGAAACCTATAGTTATATATGCATATACAAACCGAATCCCACAAAAATGCACTTATTATATATGCTTACTGTGATTTAATATTTAAATACAAAGTGCAACATATACAGCATAGCCAATAACTTTCATCGTTCACCACAACATCTGAAACAGCTAAGCTACAGTTTCACCTCTGGAGGAGGGCATGTATGTAAATGTTTCAACAGAATCTACAAGAAATGTGAAACATAAATAAAGCACAAGCATAAGAGGTCATGCGTTCATACAAACTTATTCATTTCTGAAATATGTAATACAATCTCTTCAACAGAAGTCCTGTAAACAATCAACAGAAGTCACAACATCCATGTGATGCACCACTCCTCTCTGACTGGATATGAACTGTAAACAAAAGCTCTTGATTCTAGTGTCAAACAAACATTCAGTAAATAAGTATGAGACGGTGTCCACGGGACACAGAGGCAATCAGTGCAACAGGACTACCTGATCAGAACAAATCCTTCCAGTTAAATGCTTGTTTGATCGGATTTCCACATTGTATGTCTGAGAAATAATGATAACTGAAATCATCATTTTAATTTATTTTTCTACATTGCACTAACCTCTTTAAAATATCTGCACTTACTGCTAACATCTAAATAACTGTATACAAAGGATATATTGCAAAACGGACCTTTAAGATGATCAGTTTCTGTATTTAAACATGAAAAAATGGATAATAAATACAAAATAAAAACTATGGCAGTTGCTTCCCTTTGTTGACTCATAATGCTTCTTAAATCCTGAGATTAATCCATACAATGAGAAATGAGGTAACGTTGCAATCGGATTTTCATGCCTGTTTTGATTTAATAATTCAGTAAACGTTGCCAAAAGTCAACTTCCAGGTTTGGGAGCCGTTAGAATTCCATGTTTTTCTGTGGTGAAAATAAAGAAATATTTAGCAGCACAAAGCTCAGAGTAAAAGCTGTCACTGTGCATAATAAAAGGAAACCGAAGTCCTAAAAATTTGACGTATTCTGCAGGTTTTATGGCTGATTATGCAGCAGTTAACTCATAAAGCTAAAACAGTACGTAACGTGCTGCAGTTGATTCCCTCTTTGGTGGTTTGTTTTGTAGGATTACATTTATTTACCCCGACTGAGGGTCACCAACTCTCCACATTTTAAAAGAAACAAGAATTTTTTTGCCTCTTTGCCCTTCTTATCCTCATCACCACACCAGTAAGTAAACTTAAAACAAAGTTAGTTGTAACTGGAAGACAAATCATGCTTCACAGAGAGCGACGCACGTTCCACTCTGCAGTCAGTAATTTAGTTGCACTGTGTTGTCAGATCAGTCGTGCCGACACTGATAACAAGCTGTTTAAGAAGATAGCAGGATGGATGACTGAGGTTAAATGGCTTAGCATTCATTCATACGCTCCTGATGCTTGGAATAGTTCAGCAAGAAAAGGTTGACATGCCCCAGAGATGAAGCCACACTTGGATTGTAGGTAGTTTGATGACTTTCCTCAAAAGTATTGCCTGTGCCCTGGTAGACGTTGCTGGTGGGACAGAATGGACAGCAGAAGGCGCTTCTTGTGTTTGCTATGTCTCGTTCATCCATCATCCTGAGCGCTGGATAGGACAATGGAGATGCAGATGGAGGAGACGACCTGGAAATGAGGCACTGTGACTTTGACTTTGCTCTCTGAATCTACAATGACTGGAGTTGCAGTGCATCTGTTATTGATGGAGAATAGTAAAAAGCTGAGGATATCCTCTTGGAATATCAGAGGTGGGGTTATCATTACAATACTTCATGTCCAAGATTAAAATTCTTGTAGTTTGATTTTTGGAAACGCATCATAAAGTTGAGTAAAATTTAGCATCAATGTATCGATTGAAAAAAGATTCTGACACCAGTAGAAGAAAGTGTCTGGTATAAGAGCTTCCAGAGAGAGTGTCATTGATGGTAGGAGTGTGGGCGGGCAGGGGAGCCTGATCCGGAGGAGGGACGATGGATGGGGGAGGAGCTGGGGGACATACGAGGGCTCAGCTCGCCTGTCTGGAGGCGCCACAGCAGCTCTTCGTTTGTGCGACTCAGCCTCTTCTTCTCGTTGCTTTCCTTTTCCACGTGCACCTGCAGGTTGGCGTTCTCTGCAGAGAGTTGCCTGAAGAAGAAGAAAAAATGAGTAAAAAAAAGTAACGAGACCAAAGTCAGGTCCGTTCTCTTATTGCATAAAACGCCCACTTTATCACAACCACCTACTGTCGGTTAATTCACATGTAATAACAAATTGATCTTTATAAATATATTCTGGATATGTAACATAAGATTTACAACCCGAAAGTAAAATAATTTTCTCTGACATGGGTTTAAACAGAATTAAAACTTTGTAAACGTGGTGAATTTCAACTGACCGGGACACGGCCAGATTCTTGTCTATTCGCTCTTTCAGGTCTTCGTTCTGCTGCTGTAACACCTGCAGTCTCTCTTCCAGGTACACATTCTTTTCAGCCTGCTCAAAAACACAGATGGAGAGGTGCACAACTTTAAATTCTTCAAATGAGGACTGAAAACCACAAACAGGAAATAGATAGGATAAGATATCTAACGGGTTGTTTTATAAAAACAAGGAGACAACATCTCTTTATTTTATGGACATATGGTGTTGAAATAATGCCCACATTAATTTCAGAACTTGTGTGAGTAAAGGGTGTTTTTGCAGTGATTAAAACTAAATTTGTTAATCTAATATTACCTCTGGAAAGCCTGAAACAAGAAACAATGGGCAGAAATTCTAAACTTTGTTCCCTGAAGTCTTTACTTGTGAAATAAAACAGAAATAACTTGCATATATGTACAGTTTATTACCACTTGATACATCAGAGTTATTTGACAGTGAAAAAAAAAAAAAAACATCTGCGGGGACAGAAAATGAGACAATAATCCTCTGTGTATGTAATGTGATACATATGGCATTAAATAGTAAACGAGTAAAAGAAAAATAATTTTATTTTAGTTATGTGATTAAAATGACGTGTTGGAGAATTGGGTGGGGGGTGTTGGCACAGATCCAGTCAGGGCCTCCTCTGCTCTTGGCAGGGTGGATGCACACTTCTCCCTGTGTCAGCTCTACTGGGATCTGTGGGGCTGCTGGATCCCTGGGTCTCAGACCCAGCCTTCTGGTGTTTCAGGGCCTTTTTTCTTCCCTCCTTTCACCTCTGTTCTTTTGTCTCTTTACCCCTTTTTTTTCTACCTTTTCCACCCTCTGTTTTATTTCTTCCCCCTGTCAGCTTTGGCAATATTAGTTTTCCACAAAGCAAAATAATCAAAAACACAAACGTGTATAAGTGTATGTATATGTGTATATATAAGTGGGTGTGTATGTGTGCTTATGTACATGCATATGTATGTAGGTTGTTCTCTTTCTCAGTCTTTCTTTTTCTCTTTCTCTCTCTCTTTTTCTCTCTACGAGGTGTTTTCCTGTTTTCTCTTCTTCTCAATTCTCTTTCTGTCCCTCTTCTTTCTGCTCCGGTCCGGTCCAGCAATGCAAACTTTATAATACAAACAATGATGTAACATAAATAGAAAAATAAAAAAAGAATCCAGAATATCAAGGGGAGCATCATATCTATCATGCTTCCCTTGGCAAAGTATAAAGCAAAATAAAACAAACAAAAAAAAAAAACACAAATGAAAAAAAAGTAATAATAACAGATTTAAAGTTCAAAGAACAGGCAGATATGCAAGATGCCTTCACTGGCAGAGCAAGTCGTCTGGCACAATGTGGTACACACACCATCTGCATGTGATGCCATTAGACACAAGAGTTTTTTGGTTTTTTAAAAGGATATTTCAGGGGATTTTTATCAGTCAGACTTTACTGTTTTTGCCGAACAAATCAAATTCTAAATTTATGAAGGATTAGTTGGGCTGCATGGTGGCATAGTGGTTAGCACTGTGGCCTCACAGCAAGAAGGTTGCTGGGTCAATCCTTGGCTGGGGCAAGGTTTGGGCCTTTCTGTGTGGAGTTTGCATGTTCTCCCTGTGTACGCAGTTCTCTCAGGTACTCCAGCTTCCTCCCACCATCCAAAGACATGCATGTTAGGTTAATTGGTTGCTCTAGATTACCCTTTGGGATGAGTGTGACTGGTTGTTTGTTTCTGTGTGGCCCTGTGATGGACTGGCAAGCTGTCCAGGATGTACCCTGCCTTTTGCCCAAAGACTGCTGGGATAGGCTCCAGCTTATCCGCAACCCTTCGTTGGATTATTCAGTTAGGATAATGAATGAATGAATGAGTTTATCCAAATGAAGGCAGTAAGGTGTCAATGGCAGATGCACTGCACTGCTCCTCTGACACAGTTATGCTGAGGTATTTTGGTGGTATTACCCTTACATTCCTGGTGTCAGCGGGACTTCAGTAATCAGCTCTTGGCACAGCTGAATAACATCATATAAAAGACAAGCATCATCTTTCATCCGATGCTAAACTCAAGTAGAAACTTGAAACCTACTATTTTCTCTAGTTCTGAAATCTTCAGCTCCTGTTGATGAATTTGTTGATTTTTCATCTCCAGAACTTCTTTCAGGCTCTTTAAGTCTTCTTCAATGTGTTTATATGGAGCCAGAGCATCCTAAAAAGGAAAAAGCAGAGCAGTGTTACCTTGGTTCTGTCGTCAGAGCAGACCTGTGTTTCTGATGCACTCACCACTATCTGCTCATCCGTGCTCTTACGAAGAGCTTCCTCAAACCGTTTCGCTCTGTCTCTGAGGCTTCGATTTTGAAATGTAAGCGTGTCCACTTGATCCTGTTAACCGGACGGAAAAGAACTTGTTGAAGTCTACCAAAAGCAATAAAGTTTGGCACAGTTAGGATCTGAAAGCTTTACAGAGAACCTCTAACCTGCAATGCAAGTCGGATCTTTTCAAACTCTTCTTCCAGAGACTTCTTCTGCTGTTCATGGGCCATTTTCAGGTCTAACAACAGAAATAGTATTTTGTCATTTTTTTTCTTGCTCCGCAGAAGAGGAAGGACATCATGTTTTAAAAGAGTGTCTTACTCTTTACAGTCCTGGCATGCTCCTCCTGCAGAGTGGCCAGCGTGTCATTGTGCGCTGTCTCCATCTCCATCAAGGATGCCTCATGGTTCTCAGTCATCTCCTCAATCTTCAACAAACAATTTTAATTCATCATTTCTTCTTATTTAAAAAAAATCCCATCCCTCCCATGTAATTAGGTCCTCGCTTCACATACAACTCGAGGGCAAACCTCGCCATCTTGTATGCAGTAAGACCCAGACGACACGTACCTGCTCTTGCTGTTTGAACCTCAGCTCCTCCATCTCCGCCCGCTGCTCGGCCTGCAGGTTCTCCGTCTCGACCATGTGCCGAGCCTTTAGCCGCTCCTCCAGCGCTCCCAGCTCCCTCTGCTGCTGAGCCCGCAACCCCTGCAACTCCGCCTCAAAACGCTGCTCCAGATCCTTCTTCTCCTGCTGCAGCTGCTCCCAGTGTGCGACGCTAAAAGCTGGAAAACACCGGAGACCAGACTTAGAAGACCAGATTTAGGTTTAGATCATGCACTTCTTACAAAAGGAAGCTCATTAAAAGAAATGTCAAATTTAATTTACTTACTTGTTTTTCTATTCTATTCTATAGTCATTCAGCAGACACTTTTATCCAAAGTGACTTGGGGCAACTTGGGGTTGAGCATCTAGCCCAAGTGTCTTCCCCAAGGACACTTGGACTATGTCAGACTTTCCCTGACTATGTTGATCTCCCAACTTTCTAGTTGAAAGACGACTGCTCTTCCTCCTCGGCTACAGCCATTTTTACTGTGCTGTGTCAAAATTGACTCATCCCTCAGATTATTTAGTAGTAAACTGAGTCAGTTCATGTTCTGTTTAGATGTGACAGATGGATTTAGCTGCTATAATCAGCTGAAGATGTATGTTCTATAGAACAGGCTTTTAATAGGTACTGGTATGCCTTGAACAACCAGAAAACCTAGACTTCCACTAGCGGTGTGGATTCCCAAGACTCACTTTTCTCCTTCATCTCTGCAGCCATACCCTACTTTACATGGAGTATGGTGCGGTGTGAGTCACTCACTGTGTCTCTCTTTTCTGTGGTTCTGTATGTCACACTGTTGCGCACTTACCCACTTCATCCCTGATTCTGGCGAGCTCCAGGGACAACTCCCTCTCCTTCACAATGGCACTCTCACTCTGAAACACAAAAACACACACAAGGCTGATCTTAGCTGATCTGACAGCAAAAATAGATGCAAATGTTTAGTCAGTTAAACTCTAACGGATAACTAATCAGATTAATGAATAAATGTGATTATCATGCAGATCTTTGTGCATCACACTTGTAGCCTTCAAGATAATCAAGGTATGAAGTGTTGAGGCTTCCAGCATTGGAGCACTGTCAATTTAACATTTTTTTTGTTTGTTTTATATGTTTTAAGAAAAAAAGCACAATGAGATATTTTTAAACCACCAATAATAGGATTAGATTAAAAAAGGTTTTAGCATTTTTGATTTCCAAACCAGAAATAACGTGATGATACAATTCTTTCTTTCTTTCTGTCTTTATTCAAACTCTGGGCCCATTTTAAAAAAAGAAACAGACATATAAACATATTTAAAAGAGACATGTTTACCAGTGCTTCCACATAGCAAACTGGTATCTCATGGTACTAAAAGAAGGCTGGGTGAACATTCTTATAATCCCATAACAAGAACCATCAAGACAACATATAAATTTAAACATAAATTGTCTCAAAAGAACATGAAATGTGAGGAGCTGTGCATTACAAAAAGGTTCACGAGCACTATGCCGTCTTGGTTTCCCCAGAAGAATACGTAGACAATCATTATTTGCAACCTGAAGTTTGCGGATGGTCGCATTTTTAAAATGACTCCATAAAGGTGCAGAATAAAAAGGAGTACAAAAAGCTCTAAAAAGACCCACATTAACCTTGTCTGAACACCAGGAAAATTTTCTGGTCGGCAAATTGGCCTGCATGTATAAAATACTTTGCTGTCTATTCATATCAGCGTCGTCCGTTATTTCTGTGATTATGTGACCTAAATATTTGATTGTAGAACAGACAGCAAGTACTTGTCCTGATAGATAAGAGAAACTGCTGTTTGAACCTAACAATTATTCCTGCAGTTGGTTAAAATTTGCTAATGCAAAAAGAAAAATCTACATAAGAATTTTTTTATTATTCACTTTTATGCCTGAATGACAAAAACAATAACAGGTTATCAGTCACTTTCTTGCTTTTATTGTAGTAGAAACAACAACATGAGCATAGTTATGAGTTACACATATACATTTATGCAATGTAATAAATGTAGGAGCAAGGAGCAGCACACACACACACACACAAACTCACAAACACAAACTGGAATATTCTGAAATGTCATTGCCATCTACAGTTTTGCCGTATTATGTATTTTACTAAAGTTAGTAACACCCAAAGGTCTAAAAATAAGTTAAACACATTGTGTGTGTGTGTAAGGCTCAATTTTAGTAGTCAGCATAGCATTTCCACAACTCTGCCCAGTATCCATTGAGTATTTCCTCAGTATACAACTACACCCAAACACCTTTATCACAACTGAAAACACACAGTCAACGTGACTCCTCATCATGATTAGAAGACATGAAGTCTGCCCACACTGTTGCCTGCGGATAAAGCAGACATCGTAAAACACCGGGTGAAAAATTTATGACACACTCAACATAACGTCACAACAGCAATGATGTCACCCGCTAAAAGGGCTTCCTTGGAACATACTGATGTCAAGAGGTAAATGCAATGACCTCAGAGGGATGAAACATGGCCACATCTAATCCCACTCCTCCCAGACCTGCCCAGACGCCGCCCTGTTCACATCTCCAGGGAGTTTTGTGACATAAATTCTGAATTTTCCATATGATATTTAGCCTGGCCACCGCAACTACACTAATTACTTACTTTGTTTCTTTTATTGATTAAAATGCAGATAAACCATTTTCCTAACCGTTCACTTGTCAAAACGATCAGCAGTAGCATCTAGAGGGAAAAAAAGATGATTTGCAACTCATTTAGGGGTTTAATCCAAAATTTGATGAAATTCAATTAAAAAAATTAATTTATTCCCACAAAAAAATCTAATTTAAAAGGTTATAATTACAGTTCACAGCATTTTTTATGATGAGCATTAAAAGGAGAAATAAACTTAAATCCCTGGTATGTTAGGGTACAAGCAGCCACTTATATTTACATGACAATACATCCTTTCAGCGCAGTACTGCACATTATAAAATAAGCTTGACTTTTAATACTGTTGAAACTGCTTATTTTAAAAGAAACAATTTAATGAGTTAATAAATCTCTCTGAAGTCTGCAGTCATGTTATTAGCACAGCTGCAGTGGGACCATAACAACTTCCAATGTGTAGCGCTAATACGTTCAGACCTTTTTGTCCTAAAGACCTCCAGAGTTCAGTAAAGATAAAAGCTGCTGCAACAATGCTTCAAGTTTGAGAAAAATGTTCCTCTCAATTCAGTAAGTTGGTTGACATGTAAGAGAGAGAAAAAAAATAACCATGCCAGTCAGTAAAATGTTATCAGAATAAATCAATTTATATGAAGAAAATATAAAATAGAATATTTTATCTTATTTAGATTATGCATTAGTTGTTCAAATATATATATAAAAAAGAATTTTGCAGGCAAATCATGTAAAATAATGCTGTGTAATATTCTAAACATGGACAGTGGCACAGACAAGCCAGCTTTGACTCAGCAGAATAATCCAGAGCTTTCACTCTCTGCCAGCTCTGTCGCTAGGAAACAAGTGAACATAAGCAGCATATAGACAGAGACAGACCCCCCCCCCCACACACACACAAACCAGAAGACACACACATGCACACAACCACAAGTACATAAAGGAATCCTATGTGCTGAAACAAGCTTACTGCCTGCAGAAGACACTGCCTTTACCGTTTGGTCCCGACAACACAAAGGAAGGAAAGGAAGCCTACAGCAGCAGTGGCCCATACTGGGCTAGCAAATAGCAGCATCCCTTAGCCTGCTGAGGAGGCAGCGGTGACAGACGCGAGTGCAACGAAAAATACAGAAAGAGAGCCAGAGGAGGAGGAGGCAGGAAGGGGAATGAGAGGGGAGGAGAGACGGGAAGACCGAAGCCTCACCTCTTTTTCTCCTGGTTTGTGATCATCATTTATCCCTTCTGGAACAAAAGACGATCGACCACAGCACCACTCTGCCTGCCCTCCCCTCAAACCCCCCTCAACACGCCCCATATTGCATCTATACTCAGGGCAAGGAGCGACACACACACACACACATTAAGACACACACATACTCATACAACCAATGTCTTTGCATGGTTAAAGAGTAAAAAGGATGGAGCAGGAGAAGATGGGGGAGGGATATGATCAATAAGTAGCTGAATATTTGCTCTGTTACTAAGCAAAGGGGAAATTCAGAGCGTGCAAATGCTTCATTCAGACAGTTTATTTCTGCAAACTCTTCCTGAAACAATAACAGCAGCTGCAGCTCCAAATATCAAGTTTCTGATGAAAAAAAAGCTCAAACAGCACATCAAATATACACTTAATATCTTTTAAATGTCCATTCATGCATCCAGAGATTGTTTCTAAGGCATCATCACTGTTGTCACTCGTTACTGATTTACTTGTTTCGTACTGGTTTACAGGCAGAGAATGGTGGAAATGCCTCCTAAGCATAAACAAAAGAGCAACATCATAAAGAAACATCAACCTGGACAATACTGTCAATTTGATCATGCACACATTTAAACCAGGAGATAACAAAAGGCTGTTCAAGCTGCTTTTCACCTAAAAAGTAGTGTCTCACATACAGCTCTTCACCCATAAGACATTTGTAAGTATTCTACCCATGTCTAAACATGTGAAAGCGCTGCCATGCCCAGGCGGGGAGCTCTAATCTCTTTAATCATCTCCCACAGAACTCTTGGGTGGGGCTGAGGACCAAGAGAGGAAAAGAAACAAAAGCTTAACCAAGGTCAGAAAAGCACAACACACGGCTAATTTCTGAACAATGCATAAGCAAAAGCATGTCTGATTAAGACACCAAGGTGATTATTTTACTCCAAATTGTTATAAAGATGCATTCACAACAATGTGATTATTTCAAGCTAACAATCTAAAGATGGAAGCCCACTGGACTAAAAAAATAATAGGCTTGATGCATATCTTTATATTTCAGAATAAATTAGGATTAGGCAGTTTTTCAGGATCAAGAAGTTAATCACTAACAAGAAAATATATCATCTTAAGAATAAGATACTAAGATCATAAATGTATAGATGCCACTCAGTTAATCACCCTGCTTCTGTTGGGGAGATCATTGATAAAATATTGCAAGAAAAATGTGTTTAAATTTCACATTTTCATCTGTTAAAAAAACAAAGTGCCCTTTTTCTTTTATTTGAAGAAGAAAAACTGGGAAGTCCTCAGTATTTTATGCAAAACAGTTCCTGCAGGGTGACTCCTGATAAATGAAAAAAGTCGAAACGCATCTTAAAGCAAGGGACTGGCTTTGTGAACAACGCAATGCTGACAACAGAAGCCAGATGCCACAAGTTTCCTTTGAGCACTGGGATGAAACACGCTTTGTGGTTGCATTTTGAAGCTCAATACAAAATTCTCTTAGTAGTTTGAATGAGAAGTCCTGTTAGATACTGCTGGTCAACAACAACTCCAACAATAATGAAAACTTTACAACTATTTGCATGACAGTTCTAAAATGTTCAAACTCCAAAGAGAATTACTTTGCACAAGGATGAAGACTAAAATATAAAAGTGTTGACCTCCAGAAGCTCATTTATTACTGATGGGTTATACAAGAGATCTTAGACACATGCTGTAACTTTGCTTTAGCATCTAGACGTCTTTAGAAGCAAAGAGAAGACAAAGACTATGCTGAATGTCTCGCTGAAGCTCAGATATATCCTACCTTGATACAAAAGTGCTGAGTAGAGATGCTGAAAACATCCAGGCACAGGGCGGCTTTCTTTAACTCAGCCTGAAGGCTCTGCAGCTGCAGGTCCTGCTGCTCACATCGCGCCTGCAGCTGCTGGATCAGAACTCGGTCCAGCTCCTGCGCCCTCACCATCCGAACAGTACCAGGAGCTGCTGTTGTCGCCCCACACGCTGCAAATATAAAGAGCAAGAGAATAACTTCAACCAAATACATTTTAAATGCTGTCTTATGTAGAGCAGCACAGGACTTTTGGGTCATGCTTTGTGTAGTTCCAAACTATTTGGAAAAAAAAGTCCAATTTCATAAGAATCCATCGACTAAAAAACGGCTCATCGTCTCATCAGCAGAAACTGACAAGCAAGTTTTTGTGGACAAATTCCCTCATTCGCCATGCAAATAGCAGCAGAATCTTTTGTTTACAGCTCAGGAGTGGAAAAACAGCTTCCTATTCTGTTAATCACAATATTACAATAACTATTTATTATACCAGAACTCCATTTGCAGCTCTTGTCCTGTAAGTATGGTCTGTTAAAAGCAGAACTTGCTGACTCATACTATTGTAATCTGAGCCAGCAGGATTGCTGCTCGAAGGAACCATAATAGCATTAGGGCTTTTTCAGCTTGTTGCTATGGCAACACCAGGCTGCCATGGGTAAAAATCTGGTAATGAAGCACAGATAAAGCAGAAAAGCAGCTGATGGGTTGCTTTGCACCACAAACTAATGAACCTTGGATATTTTATGAGATCCACACAGTTCATCTTTACGTGGGTGTGACTCACCAGGGGACTGCGGTTTGGGTGAAATCACTGCATATCTTTTAGGAGAGGATTTTGGTGACAGCAATGCTTCTGTGTTAGTCTCCAACTTTTTCCTAAAGGCTGTGTAGGAAAGAAAAAGTATTAATCAGCATAATAATACTCAAATTTAAAACATAGCAAACACACTTCTTATTTCCTCTGACTAGATATTGCCATGATAATTTATATATATATATATATATATATATATATATATATATATATATATATATATATATGTATATATATATATATATATATATATATATATATATATATATATATATATATATATACATACATACATATATATGTATTTATACATATCTATCTAGCTATCTATATATATATCTATATACATATATATGTATTTATACATATCTATCTAGCTAGCTATATATCTATATCTATATATATATATATATATATATATATATATATATATATATATATATATATATATATATATATATACATACATACATAGATAGATAGATAGATAGATGGATGGATAGATAGATAGATAGATAGATAGATAGATAGATAGATAGATGGATAGATAGATAGATAGATAGATAGATAGATAGATAGATAGATAGATAGATAGATAGATAGATAGATAGATAGATAGACAGATCCATTTATTTATATCAAAGCACAAACTAGATAAAACCAGCATCTCTTGCATTATGTATCATGATATGATGTTCTACATTTGTTGATTACTGCACATGAGAGCGTGCATGTACAACAACAATAATCACTTGCACAAAAAACAAGAACCTACTCTCACACATAAAAGAGCAACATCTTGCTTATAACGTGCTGAATTCTGTCCCATGCAGTACCTTGTGTGGTACAGTGACTACTAGAAGCAGGTGCAGCTGCACTCGTTCACAAAGATTCAGAAGGATGGGGCTGATATATGCAGCATGGCCACCAGATGGCGGTGATACTCCACATGCATAACTAATATGCAAAATGATGTGCATCTACTATGTTTTACTATACTGATGTGATGCAATGTTAAGCAACATTTACAACAGAACAAAGAACAACTGGTTTATTAATTAATTTGGTTTAATTTAAATACAAATCTGAAATTAGATCTTGCACTTTCAAAATTGATTTTACGGTCCTGTCAAACACAGAAGAACTAATTTAATGCATTTTCACTCATCTTAATGAATGACAATGCAGTTGAACAAATGTGTACATTCACAAACAGCAGCACTGCAGGTGATGATGATATTCTTTTATCATCCTCTAAGAGTCAATCACGAAGATAAAGGTGGATAATATCTTGACAAGCTTCCAGTAGAAATGTCAAAATACAAAAGAAAAATAATTTCAATAATAGCAATAACCATTTAACATTCATTTGAAATTGTCATATTTACATCCAGTTAATGAAGGATGTAGACATGAAGGAAGATCTTGCCTCTTTCATTAAAGAATTACTGATATCTAGTGATAAAGAAGACATAGAAATGACTTTGAGAGACAAGCATTGTCATTAATGAATGGTGGCCATTAGTGGATTAAAGTCTTCCAAACATAAACCTGTTTTCATCTGTAGGTGAATGAGGAGGCCTCAGGTGCAGTGATGACTACTATAACTGTGTACATATGGACTGTCTTTTTCTAGGTGTCTTTCATCTAACAAACAAACTGCAGTTGTAAAGCTCAGAGGTTTTCACTTCACACACACAGTTGTTTGTCCATTCAGAGACACCGTCGTAAAAATGGTTGCACAAATATGGAAGTTGCCACGATCGTGGACCCAGAGCAAGTATACATAAATATGTCATTCTAAGATAATAAAAACAACATTTATTTTAGTAAAGTGATTAATTACCGACAAAAACCATTTCCAATGATATATGAATGATTTAGTTACACGCTGCACCTTTAAGTCTGTAGCAAGTCCAGCTTTGAAGCTAGCCTTCAGCTATGTCTGACATCATCAACTTTATTATTGTGTCCTTGTGGAAATCCATCTGAGCTACAGAAACTCGTCCTATCTCTTCTTGTGAAAGCACTTTCTAACTGTATTCCGAATAGTCCGGAGCTAATAAATAATGTTGCCTGACGTGATAGCAGCATGTGAAAGCTGCAGTTTTTCAGTCATGCTAACAGCAGTTCATGTGCTAAACTCCCACCTCCTCCTGACACCCCAGTAGCACTCATTCACACATCCAATCACAGGGATCACATGATCACAAGACAGAGTAACCTTGAACGCTGGTGTGAAAACTACAAAAGACACACACACACGTAACCTAAGCACCATTCCCCTGGGTGTATGATGCATCAGTACCATTTGGGGAGCAGTGCTGTGGCGGCAGAGTGCGGCGCTGCAGACTTGGGGCGTTAGGAGGCTGAGGTCTGCTCTGAGCATGGTAGACTTCGCCGGGAAGCGTGGTGGCTTTAAGTAGAGGTGTGTCATCACTGCCACAGCTAGAATCTGAAGGATGTGAAGGAAGGAAAAATTGGTGGTAACTCAAACTGCAAAATGTTGCGATTTGTATGTATGTATACATATACATACATATATATATATATATATATATATATATATATATATATATATATATATATATATATATATATATATATATATATATATATATATATATATATATATATATACATACATATATTTTAGTTTTTTTTATTTATTTATTTATTTATTTTACTTTATTTTATTTTTTCATTTTAGGTTTTGTCTTAATACATTTTATATGTTTTAAATGGTATTTCCAGTGTTTCCTTTGTGGGAGCTGTCTGCAACTGGGATGGCGGTGGTGAATAGGGTACAGTGCTACTGGTGCCTGCCATTGCGCTGCCCCGGTGCAAACGGCTCCTCGGATGGGGTTTCCACGACTAGTCCGTCTGCACTTAGCTTTCTCATTTAGATGTATCTAAAAAGGGGGGTTGGAGATATCTTTTTATATAATGTGTCTGTCTGTGTGTTTCCTTAATGTCTGATTTTAAACTGTAAAGTGCTTTGAGTAACATATTTTATGTTGGAAAAGCGCTTCATAAATAAAGTTTGATTGATTGATTGATTGACAGGGATGGACATAACGCTACATGAGTTCATCAGCTGCAGTGTGCAGTGAGGTAAACTGGGAGCGATTCAACAGATCTGTTGGGATTTTAAACAACTCATATATTTGTTTGCATCATTTCATGTTTCAGATTATTTCATTCTTCTAATACTGTAATGTTGTCCCAGGCTTATTTAGCGAGGTAAAGATGTTTTGGGTTCCTAACAGTAGCAAAAAAGTCGGCATTGACAATAACAATGTAACACAGTTATTGTTATTATTTCATGTTATGAAATAATAACAATAACTGTGTTACATATTAATACTTACCAGCCTGTTTAACCTAGAAATGTTTTTCCAGTGTGTTAATGTGTTTTGATTTGTCACTTTTTTAATGTGTGTTTGCCTCGAGCGCTGATGAAGAAGAACAGTATTTTTTCCTCCTTCTAGACTTAAAGGTGTGTGATGAATGTGTCAATAAACTAAACTGACAAAATTATGGATTGGTGTGCTCTAGGGGGATAAATTCACTGCTGCTAAAGTAATTTCTTATCAAAAGATGAAAACAGAGCGTTATGTTGACAAAATCAGTCATCTTTAAGGGCTGCAGATATCCGTAATAACTAGTAAACATCTAAATTATTCATCACAGCTTGTTACACCTCTGGCATTTATGCATATGAGAAGCTTTAATACATAAATAACCAGGAGTTAAAGGGGGAAAATCTTTCTTCCAACTACCAGTAAATGGTTCTTACCTACTATGGTTCTTTTTTTTCAGTTTCAAAACATTTCTAGGTAGATTAACCGGTTTTAACCTTTTCTACACCGACTTCTCTGCATGTAGGGTTCCTCTGTCTGTGTGAGAGAAAAGTCACAAACCAAACTGTTCAAATTACTGATCATGAAATATTCAGCTCCTCAGTCAACGGAAGTGCTGATGCATCCTGCACCTATACCGCTGGTAATTTAACACTTTCGGTGAAGGACGGTCTTGTGCCCTCAAATTTAAAGATTAGTTACCAACATTATGTTAAACTATAGGGGAGAATGTGATCCAGCAAGTAGAAGAAGTTCATTTCTTGGGTGTAATTGTGGATACTAAAATATATTGACCAGATAAATAATATATTAAAAAAAATGGGTCAGAGTGTGGAAGTAATAAGATATTGCAAAAAATTCATTCCTCAGTTGCTTAATAAAAGATTAGCTCAATCATTAGCATTTATCTTATTTAGATTATGCATTAGTGGTTTTTTCAAGTACTAATGAAAATAATTTACATAAACTGTAAGTTGCACAGAATAAGGCAGCACAGATTGTTTTGGGTTGTCCATACAGAAGTAATACAATTACAATGCATGAAAATTTGGCACGGTTAACGGTGAAATACAGTTAACATGTAGTTTAATTATTATTTATTCATAATATTATAGTTCCAAAAAGTCCTGAAGTAATTTACAGGATATAGTAATTTTTTACTGATCAACATAGTTATCGTACGAGACAAGTAAACGGGATAAGGTGTGCTCTGCCTTTAGGCAGAACCAGTTTCAGGGAGCAGTGTTTTATCCGGACATGGTTGCATGGAATAGATTGCCAGGATTTCTGTTACTGGAAAATAAGACAAAATGTTCTTAAAAGAAACTTAAACTAATTTTTTAACAATACAGACATGATGATGAAAGAGCTTAGATAATATTGAAGTATGTCTAGTCAGTCTAAAAGAGCTATAGTTTTGTGAACATTTAGGTGTTTTTGTTTTTTTTTTTCTCTCTATTTTTTAGCTTTTGTATTTTATGTTCTGTTTGTGTGTTTATGTGTGATTGTGTGTGTGCATGGTGTATAAAATAGTTTACAGAATTTATAATGTAATATAGAGGAGAGCCCAGGAAAAATAGCTACTGATGTGTCATGTGCTAATAGGGATCTAAATAAATGAAATGAAATGAAAAACATCGTTACAGGGATCAACCTGTGAATAAGACGACTGGAGACATGGATGAAACAAGCTGTTGCAGTCAAATATACAATATGGCGTCACATTCATTCCCTACTATGACCAAAATTGTTACAGACGCAGCTGCAGGATTATAAATTTCGATTTAAAAGAGAATATCAAATAACATTTGGTATCACATTGCCCGAGTCTTTATGTGCTGCCTTCAGCTGACTTTTCTCACTGCAGCAGCCTGAATTCACCTGGGACACTCAGCCCTTCTTTTCTTGCTGAAACAAAGACTGAGCCAATGTGATGATTGGCTGAAGGAGATGGTTGTAGGCTGACTCACGCTGTTAAAGGCTTGTTTCTCGCCTGCATGCATGTGCTGTACAAATCTACCCCCATCCCACATGAAGCGTCCTCTGATTGTCAGCAGGAAACCAGGACAACGACTTGACTCTGCTGGTGGCTTCATAAGTAGTATGAATAATCAGCAATTTCTTGCAAGCATTTTGTTTCTCATTTACACCCCAGCTACTTAATATCGAGTTTATACTGCATGCACAATGTACACATCCTAATCTTATCAATAAATCTATAAATTTCAGCAATGTACGCAGCTTGTTATGGGGACTTGGCCACTCTTCTTTCAGTGGTCCGCAGTTGAGGAAGTACTGACTCTTTCGGGGCGTGGAGCTGAGGCATATTGGGAACATGTAGTAAGGGGGTAACATAGCGGTTTACTCCCCCAATGTTCTGCAGTCTTTGCCTTTAGTAGGTTTAGTGCATACTGGTCTTGCTGGGATCCGGTGCTGGCCTACAGCACCCACTAGTTTCTACAAAATATTTTTATATGGATTTAAATTCATGAATAAAGCCCTCTGGTCTTTGCTATGCGGCTACACACAGCAGGAGAAATCCAATGCATTTGTATAATGACAATAAAATTATTCTAGTTCTGATAAAAGATCTGTTTACTCAATCACAAGTGATTTCCAGATGTGGCTTTGTAACTGGACTAATAAAACACTTGAAATAGAGACAGTCTGGAACTGTGGCTTTCATGACTTTTTTTTTTTTTTTTTTTTTAGAAAATTGAGTAAAATAATGATAATAAAAAAATCCCCTGTAATTACCAGAGTGATTATGTATCAAAGCCTTTCAAAGAAACTGTGTCTGGTGTTCCTTTTTCCTGCTGTACTTTGTCAAGTACAGTCTTTACCCAAAGGGCCACAAAGAAAAACTGCAACAGATTTAAAACTTTCAGTAGAAATAGAAGCAACGCAATCAGGCATTTATTTTGGTAGCTGTGCATAATTATGGTTTTTATAGCTCTTATACACAGAAAAACAGGAACTACAGGAACACAGCTTAATTTCTACCTCATTTTCTTGAGCCATAAACATTCATAGACACTCCCTTAGTTAACAATAAGCATAAAACCCGGCAGTGGATACACCAGCACTGAAAAAAGTGGTGTGTTTATCAAGAAATTGCTGTTGGTCCCCAGAAGACAAACTCAGCTGCAACTGCTGAACAACAAGATATAACAGAGGCTATTAACTGCTGTTCAGAGCAACACAGAAAAGGACAAATTTCAAACACAAACTGCATGCCCCCCAAGCCGGAACCACCAAAAGCAGTACAGCCGTCCTAACACACTCCTGCAGAAATTTGTAGCAACTGCACTACTGCAACACAAAACAAGGGTTCAACACATTTCAGAGCTCCTTGTGTATTTTCAGCCAACTTTGTGAATGGCAGGTTGGACTTATTGATACAGATCTGCATGAGTTGAACAACTACAGCTGACAAGGAATCAGTCGCTAACCAGTTGATTTGGATGGCATTTACTCAACTAATGGGTGGAACCTTGGGTTGAAGTGCTTGTGTTTAATAAATCACTATAAACAGTCAATAAAGTAGAATTAAGCTAAATATATATATATATATATATATATATATATATATATATATATATATATATATATATATATGAAACTGTTTTTCTTTCTTTTTTCCACATTAAAATGTATTTCTTCATATTAAAAAGTTTAATGATGGTTATTTTTCTGTAAACTGCCATGTAAAAGTTCATAATTTCAGCAGTAACATATGGTGGGTTTCAAACAGCTTCAAACCAACTAAAAGATAAAAAAAAATGTCTAAATGGACAGAGCTGAGCTCCACAGATGAACTGCATACGTGAACAGCTGATTAATATTCTTTCTGAGCGTCCTCATAAGCTGCGCGTGAGCATGTGCTCGACATCAACACATCCCTGTTGAATGCGGCTGCACCGGACATGCATCTGACAGTTGCTATCTGAGCCAACAGAGTTTGCCAAAGCGGAAATGCTGCCATGCAAGCTGCCACTCATCTATATGCTGACTGAGCTTCTCCAAAACATTTTACTATCTGGTAGGAATCCATTTAGTCACTGCAGCTCGATATTTGCTGCCAAAAAAGCAGCTTGATGCAGACAGAAAAGACAACTTCTTCTTTTGTTGTCGTGAACACAGCAGTTCAGCACAGAAAATGCAATGTTTTCATTTACAACCTCATTAGTTGTCAACACTAAGTTGTTTTCCCCACTGAGTCAGATATGATGCCCTCTGGTGGCTGAGGGCCCCATTGGGGTTAATAAAGGTTATCTTGATCTCAGCGTATTAAAGATTAGCTGACTGCATTAGCTGCTGTCACATAGACAGGAAACAAAACCTCCTGGTGTGTCGAGTGGATATGATAACATGGACACTCGACTGCTATGAATGCTCTCTTTGCATAATGTTGTCACAAACTGATAGTTTCAGCCTGTCTGCTGTACATTTTCTTCCTCGTGGTTGTTGCCAGGTTGTCATTCATGTCGTTGCTGCACAATATGCAATATGGGCCTGATTGAAAAACATGTTTAAGCACATAAGAAGTTTAAATGGAAATACGAGGTAAAATTTGGTACAGAATCCCAGAAATGCCGTTTAAATTATCTTTCTGATTTGAAAAGCCTGTGGGTGCATTGGTTGTCTGGGGCTGGAGAACTGTAATACAAGGATTTGCAAACAGCTTCTCTGTTCAGAGAGAGATCTGGTGCGCAAACATCTTTCATCAATTTAATAAGATCTTGGTTTATTCAGGGTAATAACAGTTTGTACATTACTTGTGTGCATATTTGGTGGCTTTCAGTGTCGGGTGCTGCTGGTTTGTTGGAGCTGAAAGGGCTTCAGCAGGTTCTGTCTGTCTGTAATCAGGAATTTCCTTCAACATGAACAGCTTTTGTGTTAGGTTGCAATCCTAACTGTAGAATTTGTCATGTTTTTGCCACCCTGATCTCCTGGCGCTCATCATTGGTAACTCGATCCACCTGCTGGCTTCCTAATTGCCTCTGCTACCTCATTCAGTTCACCTGGTTTCCTTTTCTCTCACTGCCTACTTAAGCTCCCTCCAATCCCTCCTTCTCTGCCAGATAATAATCAGACCTATGTCTAGTTTTGTTCCAGCGTTCTACGGATTGAGCCTCAGTTGCCGACCTTCTGCTTTATGCCCCTGGATTACCCTCCTTGCCTTGCCCTCGACGGACACCGCAACTTTTCGGATCTTCTGGTTACCGACCCTGCCTGTCTTTGGATCTCTGAGCCTTGTCTTTGCCTGGACGAGTATTTTGCCATCCTGTTTACCTCCCAGCTGTTGCCTGGTTTCTTCTGCAGACCATTCCCCCGGACTGATCTTCTGTTCATACTCCTCCACCAATAAACTGGTCATTTGTCCAGAACTCCCTGTGTGTGGCTGTATTAAGGATCCTCAGGGTAACTCATTACAGAATTTGCCAGGAAAAAAACATTTGTGATATTTTTAAATGAAAATAATATCTGAAAAATTGAAATATTGGTTTAAGCTAATAAATGGCAGGAGTTTCACTGCTGCTCCGGCTTCCTCCCACCATCCAAAGACATGCATGATAGGTTAATTGGTCACTCTAAATTGCCCCTAGGAGTGAGTGTGAGCATGAGTGTGGTTGTTCGTCTCTCTGTGTGGCCCTGCGATGGACTGGCGAGCTGTCCAGGGTGTACCCTGCCTGTCGCCCAAAGCCAGCTGGGATAGGCTCCAGCTTCCCCGCGACCCTGAATTGGAATAAGCGGTTCGGAAAATGAATGAATGAATGAATGAATGAGTTTCACTGCTCCTCAGAGCATGTTCGAGTCACCACTATCAAGATCATAAACTTATCCTGTGCTAGAGGATATAAGAATGATGATGCTTGTCTCAGTAATAACTTTTCTGCAGAATAAAACATATAGTCAAATGTTATCTTTGCGTCTCAAACACTGGATTACCAACAAATATTTCAGGAAGGTAAAAGAGGCAGCATTGAACTGAGATCTACATAAGAATCTCCAGTATGCAGGCTGAGGAGCGTGACCTTAGTGTAACACTGCCTCATGTATGAAATGGTCTGATCCCCTTTAAGCTGAAGCACAAGCAGACAGAGAAACCTTCATTCACAGGAAATGAACAAAGACAACGGCACTCACGCTGAGAGGGTCGGCAGGGATCGCTGTGGCTGCTCTCATTTGACTGGTTGCTGGACACTGATGAAACACTTGAGCTGCGGACAAAACCCAAAGCAACCAGTCTGGCAGCTGGAAGGGTGGAGAAGCCTGGAGGACGGAGACCCGACTGGCCTGATTTAAGCAGGAAGCTTTTGGGGGTTGTTTCTGGACCCGACCTCCTCTGCTCTCCCACACCTTGGTTGAAAAATATAAAAACAGTAGCAAAGAAAACGTCATATTTTACCTCTTTGTGTAAGAACTTTGACTTAATGACAACTGTATGTGGCAGGGGGTTAAATGTTGAAAGCTGATAGAAATGTGCTGTGCAAGTTGGGAGGATATGTAAGATTTACTGCTCTAAAAATGCTTTGCACTTCAAAGACTTTAGGTTAGGCCGTCAGCCAAACCTAACCCTGAACATGACTGGCAGAAAAATCAGGCAAATTATTCAGCAAGCCTAAGAAGCTTGATAAATAAATGACTTCACTGCAGGGATGTGCAAAGAATTATGAAGCACGTGAGGGGGATTAGAAATGTTTTAACCCTTAAAATGTCCCCAAGAGCTGCTGCTTAGATTGCCAGCAATTTCTCCCAAACAGCAGTGTGTATTTCTGTTAGTTAAATTGTGATCGATAGCTTAACCTTCAGGTTTTTCAGGCATTTATATCCCATCCAGGAGGTTATAACCCAGCAGCAAAATGTGTTTATTTATGGACTATATGATAAATTTAATGATCCATGGTAACTGAATTATTTATTATATTTTCATATTAAAAATAATTGCTATTGCTCCTATGTTGCTTAGCACCGTTTTTATGGAATGGTGATGAAGCCATGTTCAATTTTCATAAATTAGATAGCTTAAATTTATGGCAATGTCCAATCAGGAGCAGAAAAAGATCAGTGACAGGGACAATGTGTATGTTTCTGAAAAGAACGAAAACAATGGTTATTCATAGAACGGAATAAATCACAGAAGATGTTTTTTGACGCCCAATGGTGGCCAAAATGGGCAAAATTGGAGTTGGTTTTGTGAGGATAGTGGGTAAATAGTAACACAAATAAATGTAAAACTGTAGAAAAATTGACAAGAGGAAAAGTGTAAATATGTAAATCATTTCTGTTGTGTTTGTTTTAAAGTCAGTGTTGTCTCTGGTGTGATGTGAAGAAGAGAGAAGCCATGGTGACTGTTGTCATCTGTGTGTGATTTCAATAAGTGCTATTAGTAATAAAATGCTTACCGGTAGTTTTGTTTTTTGATCGGCCTTTATGGTGCTATTTCTATTCAGACAATGGTTTTATATAACTTTACCACTCATTATCTGACAGCTAAGGCAGTAATGAAACAGATGTTTGTTAATTGTTGTTTTATATAAACAAAATCCCACAAAAAAGCAATCAAATTGTTTCTTTATTATTTTTTCACCATGGCAACAGATGACCAGCTCACCTGTGGCATCCAGGTGGCTTGCTGTGGACACCCTGGCTGGCTGAGCGGACTGACACGAGGTTGGAGCCGACTTCTGGCCCATCTGCAGAGCCCTGGTCTTGGCTGCAGGCTGCCTTGTGACTGCCCCTAGCCCCAGCTGAGGCCTCAGGGTTCGGGGGGAGCGATAAACACTTCCCTCTTCCTGGGAAGCATGCTGATAAGGGATAGTATGAAAACAACCAGTTATTGTCAAATTTGCTTGGGATCAGTATCAATTAAGAGTTTAATTCTCACCTCTTGGATACGTTTCCTGGACATCTCATCATGGAAGCTCATTGACCTCCCTGCCAACCTTTGGGGGACGGTGTTGATTGGTGGTTTCACTGCGGTTACAGCGGCCCCTTGAGGATAATATCCTGCCTTTTGCATCTCCTGACGATATTTGTCGAACAGCAGGTTGGAGGAACAGAGCACTGGTGTGGATTTCGATTGAGGAACAGCCTTTGAATCTTTGTGAGCTGGTGGACGGGTGTAAGAGGATAACCTCGGTGGGTGTGTGGAGACTTCCTGCTGGACATCAATGTCTTGTTTCGCTAGCGTATTCTTACGAACATAAGTGATGATTTTTGGTCGGACGTTTTTGGGCTTCTGTGGGGGCGAAAGTCTCCTGGGCTCGATCTCTTTCTGTTGAGGTGTAACAGGTTTGGGAATGCCACTGCACAAACTGGTCTTAACAGGAGGTTTGAAAGCTTGACTTGCGCCTCTATGAAAGGTGTCACCGCGCTCCAGGCTCAGTGCTCTTGTACTCTGGACTTTGGCTGGAGAGCCAGTTGGTTGTCTCTTGGGAGAACAGGAGGTAGTTCGTGGGGATGTAGGTGTTGCGGGTCGACCAGGGCTTCCCCAGGGCTTCCTCCTCTCCAGACTTGAGGAGCTGGAAGTGACTGTGTTTTCGAAGGAGCCTTGTTTTTTTAAGGTGTTATCAAAAGAGTGCTGCTTCTTTAAAGTATTGTTAAATGAAGGCTGCCTTTTGATACTCTTGTCAAAAGAGTTTTGTTTCTTCGGTGTGTTATCAAATGAGCCTTCTTTCTTTACGGCTTTGCATTCGATCAATGACTGAGTCCCCTTTGTGCCTGCTTTGGCTGGTCTGATCAAATCATGACTTTCATCAGCCTGTGTGCTTTTATCCATTTTAATGTTGCTTTCTTCAAGGAACTTTGTTGCAGAGGATAAAGCTTCATGCTCGGTATAATCGCAATCTCCCTCCGAAATGGTATTACCAGCTTCATTTCTTAGGTTATTGTTCTTTTTGTGCTCGTCACTGACATCCTTGCATAAAACTCCATTGTTCAGCGGTTCCTGTGATACAACATCCTCTGAGCGATGTGTTGAATTCAAATTCACATCCAAATCTGTCTGGTGTATTGTGCTTTTTCCAGAAATAAAGGAGGTATGACTGGGTGTTTGAGAGGCCTGGCCCCTTTCAGAGACGGTGCTGCAAGCTTGAGAGGCCAGAGTCAGGTCCTCTGAGATGGCTGAGGCGACGTTCCACGAGTCCGTCATCTGCGTAGCAGCGGTAATGCTTGAAATGGTGGACAGACAGGTCACAAAGACATCCGTTTCAGAGCTCACCTCTGTTCTGGAAACCTCTCTACTGTCAGAGACACGAGAGGCAGCTGATTCCTGCTCAGTAGCAACAGGCAGAACTGGCTTCCCTTGTTCCTGGTGCTTATCATCTGCTGCCTGCTCTGCTGTGGCTTTCCTGCATACTGAGGGTTGTTCTTGAAGCTCTTTCCGCTCTGCAAGTCCAACGAAGTCCTCCCCCTCCTCAACCAGATAAGCCTCCAGCTCTTGACACTCTAGCATCTCAAACTCAGCCAGCTCAGGGTCGTCACACTGAGAGTCTGTCCCCCAGATTACGACTTTGTCCTGCTCAGCCGTCTCAGACATCAGTGCCAGCAGAGAGCGGGTATCACCAGTTCTCCCGCCATCCTCTGTCTGAATGTCATTGGCATTTGCATCACCAGCAGCCCGTATGTCATCCTGCTGGTTGTTATTCCTTAACTCCCCACTGTCAAAGGGCTCTTCTCGCTCACACATTGCTGAAACAGATCAGAGTTTATGGAACCCTCAAGAGGCTTTTAAAAGTCACTCCTCCATGTTATCAGTTATGAAAAAAGTGTGTGTACCCATTAGAGAATCTTTGTGGCACAACAGGGGCCCATTTTTATGTTTCTCAAATATGCCAGGAATCAGAAGCTCAGATTTCATGGCTAATTTGGGGGATGGATCTTCATGAGGTCTGGTGTTGTTGGCCTGTTAAAAGAAACAAACAAGAGAGAAGAATGAAAACAACCAAAAAAACAATAAAAACTCAGTAAGATTAACTATTTTATTCCCTTAAGGTTTGCACTGAGAAAAAAAGACTTGAAAACCAAATGTTCCTTTGTATTTTTCTTTGGAAAATAATCATATCAATCAATGAGTTCTGTTAGCAAATAGCTGGCAATCAAAAGCATAGTAGCAGTAAAATAGTCATAAATATGAAACAGTATTGGGACAACAAATACTTGCTTTCAGCATTACATACCCAAACCAAGCTGGAGTAGAGATGGCTCAGGTACGTTTATCTCAACACTTTCTATTTGTGCTAACATGTTATTCAGCACTTGTAACGGCTTCTTCTTTCGAGACCTTGACAGTAAACGTGATTTCAAGGCAGTCCAACGTGTGAAAAGAGCAAAGCTATTATCTTTTCTGCCATTATCTCATTTTTACATCTCTTATGAAAAATAGAATAATTTCAGCAAATCTCAGTGTGCTTCTATAATGTTACAAAGCACTTTAAAGCCCCTAAACAGCACTTTTGTGCGTATATGAGCAGTGTGACACATTATGATGACTAGATGGAAGAGAATCACACTGAGTTGCAGAGGCCGTCCAGAAATATGGCTGCAACAAAAGCTCAAACTAGGGCGAATGTCACTGAAACTCATTTGTCATTTAAAATCTGACTCACTGTACAAGAGGAAGCCATAAAGGTAGGGTTTTAACGGTGACATCATTTGTCAAGAAACAGGAGACCATTAAGCTCTGAGAGAAAGCAAGTTCTGCTTCATAATGAGTTTTATTCTTCTGTTGGATCATAAAACATTTGTTGTCTGTACTTTGTTTTTGCATTTACAGTTGTGCTCATATGTATTCATACCCTTTCATTAAAGAAAAGGCTGAATTTACAACTGTCACGCAAATAACTGGAGACTTCAAAAAGGAACAATAACTAAAAATTTGCAAAAATATAATTTAGTAATATAAGACACTGTTTTTCCATTTAATTGAGTTGAAAAAAGAAAAACAAACAAACAAACAAATTGGTCCTGGACAATTTAGAGCACTTTTCTGTTGAACAGTGGGACAAAATACCTGTCAACAGGTGCAGAAGTCTGACTGAGAGGAACAGAAAACACCTGACTGGAGCGGAAACATTAAAGCATTGTTCAACAAAATATTACTTTATGATTGATGTAATAGGTTATTAATTATCTTATTTGTTTGCTAAAAAAATATTTCTATTGAACCAGAATTAGAAAATGTTGTAATGATTTTCATAAAATTTTTATTTATTATTATTTTAGTCAATATCAGCTTATTTTACAGGCAGCTGTTTTTTTCCTTCTTTAATGAAAGGGTGTGAATAAATATGAGCACAACTGTACATGTGTGCGTCACACAGTGTGTTTGTAACCTTAAACAGCTTTGTCTACATCTGTAGTGATTTATTGTTAAATTTACTGCTGAAAACTCTGGCAAATACATCAAACATGACAGATCCCAAAAAACACAAAGACAAGCGTTCATCCCTGTTTGACATGGCAAGAAGCATGTTGTTGCCTGTTCAGGAGAGCTGTGTGACCGTGCTGTAATGGCTGCATGCTGTGCTGCAGGGGGAGCAGGTGGCGGCTAATTCTCTTGATTCTTTGGTTAGCAGTGAGAGGTAGTAATCTACCCTCCAAACTTGAACTTTTATCTGATGATCTCTTGTGAGTGCTGCATTTCTTTAATCACTAAAAGGTAGTTTTACATGACAGAACCTGTCCAAAGACAAAACACACTATAAAACCTGACACAGGAGCTGTTTGCAGAGCTGAAAGCCCTATAAAGCTGAAATTAGATAATGTGTCACTGTGTGCTGGTTTGCAATATTGTGTGATATTTTTGTTTTCCCACACAGTATTCTCTGAAAACTTGGTCCAGTCCAGTTAAAACAGGGGTGCCCAAACCCAGTCCTCATGATCTACTATCCTGCAACTTTTGGATGCATCTCTTCTCCAACACAACTGGATCACATGATGGATTACATGATTGTCACGAAGCCTCTGCAGAGCTGAATGACATGTGGAAGAGAGAGTTCAGCCATTTGATTCAGGTGTATTGGATCCTGGGGACAGGACTTAGGCACCCCAGAGTTAAACCAAAGTGATACAAATAAAATGGAAAGAAGAAATTATGTGAATCTCCAACTGATGCATGCAGTCCATCTCTGACAGTACACGGCTGTGCATATGACTGATGCAGCTGTTTTTTTGTGCCGCTACAGCTGAAGCTGAATAGATTTATTGAGTTATCTTCATCTGCTGCTTAAACTATGTCTATGTCCAGCTGGAGTACCTTTTGAAACTGCAGTACTTCTTTGATAGATATGCAACCAATACTCCAGGAGCTGAGTGGAACAGCAGTTCCTGTACAACAATCAGCTAGCAGGACAGTCGTTCTCTGCACACAACTGCTGCATATGCAGTATTACAACCAATAATGTGTCATCGAGCACAGTTGGAGCTAAAGCATCAGTGGCAGCTGCGTCAACTAGTGGCCGCACTAATAATTTCAAATATCTCATTTTCAAAGCTATTGAGTGAAAACTGGTGAATCTTGTCAGTGTTGCAGATACACCATGCAGCCTCAGGCCCTCATACCTGATGACCTACAGACCTGCATACCGAATTGTATAAAGTGTAATATAATACAGCTTAGCTGATCACTGTGATGCTGTGTGGACGCGTTAAATATTTGGTGATAAATGAGGAAGCATCTGTAGAATTTATCATTATGAGCAGATCTTTGCATATCATATGAAAGCATAAACTGTTTTCAAGCCAAATAATGACCATATAACTAAAACTGGCCAGTGGGTCTGTTTACTTGCTCAGATCATATGAAAAGTGTGCAGTGCAGGAGGTTTCTGCTTTGTAAGATAGGGGACAACAGTGCTGTAACTTTGCTGACATGATATCTTTAGACTGGTGATTCCCACACTTTTTAAGCCATGAGCCCACCCAACGACTGACAGAGTTATATATAAGAGTGTTTTACATCAAATGGATCATCCTGTGGTCATCCTCTACATGAAAGGCTTGAACACTGTCAGAATCTTCATAATAAAAATAAAGCTAAATAAAATAAGAATGAAAATAAAATAAATAAAATTATAAATAATAATAAAATCTTCATATAAGAATAAAGTGTGTATTAGTGGATTATGTTAACTTATCTTGCGGACAAAATGCCAAATTTGAATTTTTTAAAACTACTACTAATATTAATGCTTGTTGTGTGTGTATGAGTGCATGTGAAAAAGATTGTGATCAGGTGTGTGTTGCAGGTTTTTATGGAAAGCATATGGTGCTTGTTTTTATGAAAGAATAATGAATAAATATCATTTAATTTGATTTGAAAAATATAAAAAATGTCATAAAGTAGCCAGAAAAAGTGGTTTTAGGCAGATTCAGTTCACCTCTGCAACAAAGCACTTTCATGCCCAAAATCAGCTTCTCTGATAAATCTACAGATAAACTCCAAATTCAGATTTATAGCATGAGTAATAAATGTATTGTTCATGTAATAATGTGTTTAACTTTTAATTGTTTTTTGCAATGATCTGCCAACCCTCTGAAATTATCTCCCCTGAGTTTGGGAAAGGTTACTTTAAACAATTGGATGAAATGAAGTGGGCCTACAGTGGACTCCTTTCCTGATTCTTACCAGTCAAACGTTTGGACACACTCTCCCATTGGATTTTATAGGAAAGTGTGTCCAAACTTTTTACTGGTAGTGTAAATCTGGACATCCCCTTCAGCTTTTTTTTAGTGCTTCTTCATGTAGTGCCATAAATCTTTTCTACAGTTCTCTCAGTGAGTTCCATCTTCCCTGCCTTATCATCCCTGTAAGAAGAGGGATTGTTACCTGCTCCAAACACACCTGAATTTCTGCCTTGCTTTACACACCTTTACACATCTACAGAGAAAGGCAGATAAGTCCAAAGACATACATCATGTGTCTGTTTGCAGCACAAACACACTAAATGCTGCTTCAGTATGTCCCTCTGCAGAACAAAGCAGATAAACCAGATTCCTTCTCACCTGCTTCTACCCCGCATTCCTATTGGTTCTCACACAGCAGTATGATGGATGGATTCTGTTAAACCACATGAGGGGGCATTTCTGATGTCACATTTCTCTTTTATCATTCCTAATTTTTATGGATAAACAAGGAGTCACGCTGACCCCATCTACAGTTAACATTTGATAAGTTTTTAGATTTAAGATTGTCCATTTCACAAACAGGTCATTCAAAACTGCCCTGATTTCTAAGGCCAGGGTTGTGCAGATATGAGGAGCCTCTATGCTCCAGTGTAACTTGTAAATAATTTTTAAAAAAGTCTTGTTTGGGACATTTGATTGGCTCTGTGAGTACCTCTTATATACACCATCTTGATGGGATGAAACTCTGACATAAAGAGGCAGCAATGCTGTCACTTGTACTGTTTTGCAGCTCTTGAATTTTCATTGCACAAATCAATTTCATCTGCTCGTACTCAGCCAGCTCACATGAATTTTCATCACATAACATGTAGGCACAAACTCTCCCCAGATACGTAGACACTCCTCGATGCCTGACAAGAAATCATTTTCAAGAAAAGGATGTGACCTGATAAGAGACTTGTGATTTGCTGCAGCTTTGATTGTTTTTCCAGCCTCAAAATTGAATTCCAACTCCAGTTCACTGCAGGACGCTGTGCAGAGAGCAGAGTGCATCATTATTTACCCGTCTAGTGTTGACGTGACCGATATGCTTCTCTTCTTATCACATTATGTAAGATTATATCTATCAAGGATACAAGTGTTTCAGTTTGTAAGTGATTGTAGAAAAATATCCTGTTAACATGGAAACGCTCAATCTAAAAACTGAATTCAGACTCATATAATAAATCTAATCAATTTAATTTCTGTTTGATTTATTCTATTTATACTTGGTTCTGTTAATAAATCTGCTGAAATTTAAACACCACTGAATAAGTTATGTGGTGGGAAACTCCACATCAACATTGTACTTATAGTAAGTGGAGTATTTGCTCCAGTGTTCTTGTGTACATCTAGACAGCCTCACAATAACTCTTTTGGTGTCCTATATTCATTCCTTCATTGCATCTCTGCACATCCATCCTTTTTTTCCTTCTTTAATCTTTGTTCCTTGGTTGTTGCATGTAAATAATTCCCATTTCTCTTTTTTTTCTACTGCTGCAAGGCTCCTCATGTTCCTACAGTGACTCAAAAAATATGGCCCATCAGAGAATTAGGAAATATATGCTCATGGCATGTTCCCCCATCCCCCATCGCTCAGCGACTCACCCTGCCACCTGCCTCCCTATAAACAGGAAAGATGTTCGCTGGGGCCTGTGATGAAATCTTTGCACTCGTGTCTGAGTTATGTCTACGAGTGTGCGCTGAAATAACTTGTTATCCTCAGTAATAGTGCGGCTTCATCACTTTTACAAGTAATAAATCTTCAGCAGAGTATATATATGATGATATTCCTCTACCGTACCAAGCTTTGCTTGATGTTTAATCTAGAATCCTCATGAAATATTGAAGATGAATGAAGATGGAGGCACCACTCTCCCTCCAATTTTGATGCTTCAGTGGTTCAGAGTTCTTTGTGTAACCAGCCAAAGCTCCCAGCAGCAGCAAGGTGTGCATCTACAAGTGAAGAGGCAGTCCTCATAGCACCTGAGAGTGTACAATTTAAATGCAGATGCTTTCTCAGTAAGTGCAACAGTAAATCTTGCAACATGGACATCTTTTGTATTGAATTAGTGGCTCAAAAAGCTTTCACTGCTGGATCTCAGAGGCCTCAGTGGTTGTGGATGCTGCACCTCCATATTTCACTGTCCGTCTTACATAAAACTCAGGCCTTTTGGAAAACTGAGATGACTCAGTCCACTCTAACAGAAATCTGTCACCTCACTATTACTAATGTTCATTCATCATGCTGCCTTCTTCCTTTTCTAAATATAATCTCCAGAAGACTCATGATCCACCAGAAAAAGCTCCAAACAAGAAAACACTGCTGCTCTGAAGAGTATTTAAATGATGAAACAGAAGCTCAATGAAAGAGCAGATTATCCAGGGTTTGCCACACACTCTCTCTCTCTTACACACACTAAGGTGAGCCTACCTACAGAGTGGGTGCCTCCTTTCAGCTCGACTGTGTTTAAACTGCCACTATGAAAACATTTAGCGAATAAATTAAAGACAACAAGGTTATTACAAGCAGCACAGACAACAGGCTTGTCCGCAGCCTCTCCAGCAGATGCAGCAGTACCAAGAAATCCAATTATCAGTGCCGCTGATCTGCGCTTCAGGCTGCAGGCACAGAAAGAAGCCGCTGTCTTCCGCATGAAATGGAAATCCTTACCGGTTTGTTTCAGATAATCCGCCAGAGAAATGCTCCACAGTGAGGAGAGGAGGAAGAAGAGAGGGAGGCATCTGGTCTGAGTCGAGATGAAGAGGAATCAGTCTGCAGCAGCATTGCTGGAAAAACAGGGAGGAGAGGAGAAGAGGAGGCTCGGGGCCAACGCTCGCTCATGTCGCCCCCTGCAGGCGGAACCAGGGATTTCCTCTCTGTCTCCAGAAGTAAAAACTTTTCAGCATGAGTTTATAGTTACCTTTAGTTTACTGATTTATTTCAGTTCAGAGTTCATGTACAGGTACATCTCAGTAAATTAGAATATCATAAGAAAAATTCAACATTTTTTGTCACTCATTTTAGAATATGAAACCCAGATATTATATAGATTCATTACACACAGAGAAACATTTCTTGAAATTTTAATTATTGTGGCTCATAGATTTAAAAAAAAAAACCCAAAATGCAGTGTCTCAGAAAATTCGAATATTACACAAAATCAATGGAAAAAAATATTTTAAACAGAAATATCATGCTCCTGAAAAGTATGTTTATTTCCATGCACTAAATACATGGTTGGGCCTCCTTTGGCATGAATTACTGCATCAATGTGGCGTGGCAATGGAAACAATCAGCGCTGCTCAGGTGTAATGGAAGCCCAGGTTGCTTTAATAGCAGCCTTCAGGTCATCTACATAGTTGAGTCTGGTGTCTCTCATCTTCCTCTTGACAAAACCCCACAGATCAGGTGAGTTTGTTGGCCAATCAAGCACAGTAACAACATGGTCATTGAAGCAGCTTTTGGTACATTTGGCAGTGTAGGCAGGTGCCAAGTCCTGCTGGAAAATTAAATCTGCATCTCCATACAGCTTGTCAGCAGACTGAAGCATGAAGTGCTCTAAAATGTCCTGCTAGATGGCTGTGTTGACTGTGCACTTCAGAAAACACAGTGGAGCAACACCAGCAGATGTCATGGCTGCTAAATCATCCCTGACTGTGGAAACTTCATAATGGACCTCAAGCAACATGGATTCTGTGCCTCTCCACTCTTCCTCCAGACTCTGGAACCTTGGTTTCCAAACAAAATGCAGAATCTGCTTTAATCTGAGAAACTTTCCAGTCCTTTTTCTCCTTAGCCCAGGTGAGTTGCTTCTGTCGTTGTCTCTGGTTCAGGAGTGGCTTGACACGAGGAATGGGACATTTGTAGCCCATGTCTAGGATTCGTCTGTACATCGTGGGTCTTGATACGCTGAGTCCAGCTTCAGTCCACTCCTTGTGAAGGTTTAGGACACCTTTGCAGGGGTTTTGAGTTAATTAGTTGATTAGGGTGTGCCACCATGACTTTCTAAGATGGAAGTTTTTCACAATATTCTAATTTTCTGACACACTGCATTTTGGGTTTTCATTATTGCTTTTATTTTTTTTATTGTTTTTAGATGTCTGAATTTTTTTTTTTAAGTTGTCCGAATGTATGTTATTTATTCTGGGTTTTTTTCTAACTCCCCACAATGTGGCACTTTGGTCAACATTGTTGTTTTTAAAGTGCCTTACAAATAAAGTTGTATTGTATTGTATTGCATTATCTACAAGCCACAACACAGAATTTCAAACACTAAATTTTTTAAATGTTTCACGCTATGTATAATGAATCTATATAATATATGGGTTTCACATTTTGAAAAAAATATTGAAATTTTTCATAGTATTCTAATTTTCTGAGATGTACCTGTATTGCCCAGTTTGCTGTCACGTAGCCAGGACCACTGAAATGATACAATAACCTAAATTTGCAAATTTTCCCCTTTAAGTTAGGAAAAGTACAATTACATTATATAGATGTTTACATTTAATTAGGTATCTTGTAATATTTATATTTTTGTAAATGTAAATGTGATCATTTACATGATTATAACTTAACTGAGCTTAAGAGAGCTAGAAAAATCACAATACATTTAATCACACTAGAAAAATGCAAAAATCTGATATCATTACAATTAATGTTTAATAAGTTATTTTAAATGTAAGCCTACACACATTTCCACAGTAATCTCGACTACCAAAACTGGCTCACCTCATCATACAAACCGAAGTGAGCGCTATTGAGGAATTAAGATATAAGGTAAATTATATAAGCTTAAATAACATTTAAAGAAGTTTCCCCCTGCTCTGAAAATGTATTATACTTAAAGACATGTAAATTCTCCAGGAGAAAAAAATTGGAATTACAGCAAATTGTTAAAAAAAAAAAATTGCAGTGAATATCTTAAAATTTTGCAAATTCATTTTAGGGGCCAGACAGGACTGTGTGGTAGGACAGATTAGACCCATGCACCATGTTTGACCTCCCCTGATAAGGCTTTCAGATTTATTTCTATTTCTTCATGTTAGCAACAAGAAAATGAATCACTATGGCACAAAAATGTCATAAAATAATAATAAATACATAAATCACCAAACTCTGGATTTGAAGACATATTTATTTACAAGAGGAACTATACAATTACCAATAACAAGTCAACATACAGTGAAGCAATGAAAAACAGCAGCTTCAAAATATCTAAACATGAAAGATTTTGTGCAGCATGCAAACACTGTGAACAGTTTCACAGCAAATGTTCAAACCAGTTATGTTTTAGCTGCATGGATGAAACCTGATGAGACTTTCTGACAAAACAAAAGCAAAACCCAAACCCAAACAAAAGCTGCTGTCCAGAGCTTTCAGCGGTAAAACGGAAAAATGAGCAGCAAGTCCAAACATTTATTGGCAAAGACAAAATTTCCCAACAGTAATAATTTTTTTGCTTTTAAATGATAAAACCAACTTGTTTTAGACACAACCTCGTAATTGATAACAATGATATTTACAATACAAATTATGAGGGGAAAAAAAGCTCTGAAACACAATCTCCTTTGGCTATGCTGCTAAAACCTCTTAAAATGTTAAAAACACACTTATTTACAACATTATTTTATATTTTACACATGTAGACGAGTTTACTGTCACTATGAGACGATTCAACAGCATCTGTAAATAAATACATTGTTCTGTCGCATATAAACCATCTAAACTGAAGACTTTCACATCGTGACACACCAAACTAACGGCGTAAATCATTCAATTTTCAAACGGATATTCCAGCTGGTGGCATTTTCAGTCTTTAGTGAACACATAAATAGATACGTAGAACTTATATTTCAGCTGCCCTGTGGATCTACATGCTTGCACGACCATCAGTTATTCACTGCTGGGATGTTTCTGCTTGAGTTACAGTGTTACTGCCTAATGCCAGTAAATCAAGTTTTAAACAAGTGTAAACCCAACTGTGCAATACTAAAAACAGACTCTTCTTCCTGTGAAGTAAAAACAGAAAACTGTTGATATCAATGAAATTGCCATACAGCATAAACATACTTTGCAAAATGCAGAGTGTAACCCTCTTTCTGTTCAATGTACAGCATCTCCTCAAAAAGCTGTCAAGTGAGAGCAATATAGTAACTCTGAAGGTGTAACATTGTGGGAAACTGGCACTTTAGATACATCATCTGAAGAATCTCAATCAGTTCACATTGTTTCCTTTTTCATATTTAAAAAAGTGCAAATTTCCCCTGACAAATACGACACAGATGGTTTTAATAGCTGATAAAAATGTGCCCCCACTCAGCAACAAGATATGAGCACCTTTAGATACACAGAGTGTTACCAGAGCGTGGGATTACCTGTAGCAGCACGCTGTATGACTCTGCAGGACGCAACTCCGGAGTTGTGCTTTTCTCAGTAACAAAATACAAATTCAATACGTCTCTGTACCTTTGAGGAAACTTTACAACTAAAAATTCTTTTCCAAAACACCAAAGATGGACAATTTTTCTCAGCTCTATCCAAATTCTTTGATAATCAAACTGTTTTACATAAACAGTAAATCTATAAAAGGCTTCAGCAGCGAATTTAAAAAAATAAAAATGTCAGGTTTTTTTTTTTTTTTTTTGTATTTTGTCCATTTAGGAACCAAACTCGCCTTTAATACGGGAAAATTCATAGTCGTTTCAGAGAATTCAGCATTTCATCAGGGTTTCGCGCAGACAGTGTTAAAAGTAAAATAAAACAATATAACCTCTTGTTTTCTCATGAATCTTCATCATCTGGGAGGGAGTTCTGGGTTTCATGCAGGAAGGCCTCCTTCTCTGTGGCCATGGGCTCCCCTTTTATCGTACATTCGGGTATGTCGCGATCGGAGCGGTTCAACGTTGCCTCTGCGCTGTTGCGAATCCCGTAGCCAAAATAGATGAAGAAACCTGCAGTTTGTGTGGAAATATCGTTGCAAAGACGTCAGCCCCTTTCAAAACAACATAAATGAAATTTGATACTTTTAGGACAAAAAGTACCTATAACCATCCAGATGGTAAAACGCAACCAAGTCCCTCTATCGAGCTGCATCATCAGGTACACGTTAACAAACATGCTAATGATGGGGACAAAAGGTAGAAAGGGAACCTGTGGAGTGAGAGAGAGAGAGAGAAAAAAAAGCACGACAGACATGAAGGTAATGCTGCAGCGATATCAATAAAAATCAAGCAAACAAGCGCAGATGTAATGTAAACTTCAGTCACCTTGAAGGCCAGCTTGGCTTTGCTCTGAGGCTGTCTGAACACGATGAATGTAAGAAGCAGACAAATCACGGCAACAATGACGAGGAAAGAGACTGACCAGGGCGCCAGGCCTCCCTGTACGGCTACAATGCCGAAAACACACACCATAACACCTGGTCGGAAAAATAAATAAATAAATAAAAAATCAGGAGATGCAAGACGTGCAGGGATCAGAAACCAAGACAGTCGTTTGGGCACTTTGAAGCACTTGTCTTTGTCTCTCACCGAGTATACTGGTGCAAATGTTGACGGCCAGCCCCGACAGAGCAGATGGCTCTGTGTTTGTTGGGGAAAGGAGATTCTTGATGGTGAAAAGATCCTCTGGCGGAGCTAGGATGTCAACATTCCCCTCACTGTACGACTCTGCTTCATCCTGGGTGTTGGCCATCTCATAGTCGATGCTCAGGAGCTCAGGTTGGTACCTTCAGAGGAGAAAACAGTCAGAGCCAGACATGCTAAAGGCTGAATAGACACCAAGTGATTTTTTAAAAATATTTAAATAAAAAAAAAAAAAAAAATGCACAAAACCATGTGCTTTGTGATGGTTTTAAGAAATGTTCCTATTAAATATGTTAAGATTTAGATTGATCTTAGAACAATAAGGTGAGAAATGAAAACTACCTAAGGACCAGGACGCAGGCGGCCACCAGAGTGTAGGCCAGCAATGTGCCGATGGACATGAGGTTAACCAGATCTTCCAAGTCGAACAGGAACGCCATCACAGCTGCAGGACCCCGAGAAGAAAAACAACAGACAGCAGATTTTTTTTTTTTTTTTTTTTAAGAATATTTAAGTTTGTAACTATTACTATATGCATAGAAATATTTACAACCATGTGTGTGATTTTGCCACCATCCTCCTTCCACAAGGGGGCACTGTTGCCTTTGGTTTCCTCTCAGCTACCTACCAGACAAAAGCCCTGCCACCATAGTTGAGATGATGGGCGTCTTCCTCTCACTGACACGTGCCAGAAACGAGAAGAGCAGACCGTCCCGAGCCATAGCAAAGATAATGCGTGGCAGCGGGAACATGGAGCCAAGGAGACTGAGCCGAGGATGAAGGAAGGAGGAGGCAGAGATTTACAACTTTAAGGTATAGTTTTCAACTCTGGTTTCACACAAGTCCTCAACCATTTTCAGCCCATCGTCCTGATTGGCAGCAGCGCTTTGCTCCGACCGACTCTGCAGGGCTGCACTAGAGTTTGCTTGAGCTCCTGCTGTTGAGGTCATGTGTTACCGAGAGTGTTGCAGGATTCTGGTCAGAAGCCCAGCCAGTTAGTGAGTTTAGGTTGGGAGCTCACCTGCCACTACACCGGATGTTACTGTAGCTGTTAGAGGGGTTTTGGTTCGTGGGCTGATTTTAGCCAAACTCTTGAAGAGCAGGCCATCTTCTGCCATGGCCCAGATCACCCTAGGCATTGGGAACATGGAGCCTAGTAGACTAGTACAAGGAAGAAAGAAAAAACCATGCCATGCAGGTGAATACGCACAGTTAGGTGTCTAGAAAAATGACAATATGTTTTAAGAAACGAGTGTTTCTCATTTCCCTGCATTAGTATTTTCAGTGAAAGTACATTTTTAAATAGCAACAGCATATCAAACCTGCTGAGCCGGTTTATGGTCCAGGCACTCTGTAGGTTAAATTCTTTCATATAGTTAGCAAAAACAAAAACCTAAGTATTAAAAAAAATATTTCCCTTAACATGAAAAACTGTAAATAACCAAACCATAAAAAATCATTCTCATTATTTAGACCAAAATACCATCTAGGACCAAGAATGCTAATAGGCTATAAGAAATATTTATATTAATCCGTAAGGTGATTCTATTCATATAACACATCCAGAAATATCCACAATATATAATTCAGTGTAGGTAGGGGCCCTTTCACACCTAATTTTCTTGCTTTGGTACTTAATCTGAACCCAGTTACTGATGAGGAAACTCCCCCAGACTGCTGTCTGCACCGAGGAGCAAAAGTTAGGTAGGCCACCATCAAGTGTGAAAACAAGTTCATATGACCAATAGCATGAAGTTACAGCAGCCCGTCATAAAAACTGAAAAGAACAATGGGCCGCGCATGAAGCGCATGATGAAAGATCATTTTTAAAAAACTGAAATAATGTCAGAGATTACTTTCAAAGTCGGAAGGAAATACAACTCTTCCATGGCTGTACAGTATGTTAAGCTGCACTGCAGAGCAAAAACAGGATCCCCAGTGTGCAGGTAGCACAGCTCAGTGGATTATCAGCTGCTTTCTTCCTCACCTGAGGGGATCTATTTTAGCTGTAAATACATAGAGAGAACATCTACCCTCTACTCACTGCTCATTCGACACACTCCCCTCAGGCAGGCTTAAGGTCGTCTAGACCTGGACAAACCATATTAACAGCAGCTTTTCCTCCTGAGAAGTGGATATGCTGCAGAACTCTAATGTGTAGATATTATGAAAATGATTGGATTTATCCTTTTTATAATTAATTACTTTTGGACTTGTGATACACTTGATATCATTTATGGATAGTTTCATAATATGCATTATATAAGCTCCCAAGATGAAGCTGAGTTTTCTCTGTCTGGTGTGAAAAGGCCCGAAAACAACATCGTAAATCACTGCCGACTTCTCATTCGGACAGGCTGATGTAGGTCTACTTACCTGGTCGACAGAGCACACAGGGAGCCAATGGACACTGCATAAGTGGCTCCCTCCCAGCCCACATACTTAAAGGCCACAGGCAGAGGACTGTTCTTGTCCAGCAGGTAGTACGGCATCATCACAGTGAGAGCCGCAGACACACCAAAGTACGCCACAAAACATATTAGGAGAGAAGCCACGATCCCGATGGGAATGGCCCTTTGGGGATTCTTCACTTCTTCTCCTGCAGGGAAACGTCACTAGATTGGCCAGAGGATCCTGCTTGTGTGTGATTTATCAGTTGAGTGGATTCGCTTCTCACCCGTAGTGGCAATGCAGTCAAACCCTACGAAGGCATAGAAACAAGTGGCAGCACCAGAGAGGACCCCAGTCCAACCAAAAGGCATGAAGCCGCCTTTACCAAGCGCTTCCTTCTCCGGTAAGACACTGGATATACTGGGGATAAAAAAGAACATAAGATTAACTTAGTTTGAGGCAAACACTTCTAGTATATGAGTAAGAATAATACACATTTTTGGTCTTCATTTCACCCACTTGAGGGCAGAGTTCGTGGTGGCATTGAGGATCTCCTCAGGGTTCAGATTCCAGTTTTTTCGGTTTCCTTTAACCAAGCCAGAGATGATGACAAAAAGCAGCACCAGCACGTTGATGCAGGTGAATACTTTATTCACCAAGGCCGACTCTTTCACCCCAAATGCAAGCAGCCCTGCAAGCGATTACAAAAGACATACATGATGGAAGGATGTGATGTAAAGACAGAAAAAAAAAAAGATAAAGGAGATTTATCAGGTTTGTTCCCGACCTGTCAAAGTGAGGATGATGATGACAGCAAAGATGTCTGGATATTCTGCCAGGATTCCTGGTGCATTCATGGTCATATATTGTCTGCAAAATCCCTCAATATTCCTTCCATTGAGCTCATCAAAGGTTGCACTCCATGCCCTAGCCACACTTGAAGTTCCTGCCCAGAAAAAAACAGAAATAGTCAGTGACCAACATGCATGGAAGCCATTTCCTTCTCAATTTGAAATATCTCACCTATGACATAAGAGAGAATGAGATTCCAGCCTGTGATGAACGCCCACAGCTCCCCAACGGTCACGTAGCTGTAGAGGTACGCCGAGCCAGTTTTGGGGACACGAGCTCCGAACTCGGCGTAGCACAGACCAGCCAAGACAGATGCCAGGGCAGCGATGAGGAAGGAGAGGACGATGGCGGGTCCAGAGCTGTCGCGAGCTACAGCGCCAGCAAGAACGTAGACGCCGGCGCCCAGCGTGCTTCCAACACCAAGGGCCACCAGGTCAAACGTGCTGAGGCACCGGGACAAGCGGGAGTCATCTGTGCTACAGTCCACAACTTTCACCCGCAGGAGCTGCTTCCCAATACCTTTTAACGTCGCCAGAATCATCCTGACTGGCAAATCACGGCGAAAGTTCCTCAAAATACACCTGCAATTAAAAAAAACAAACAGGACTAATGAAGTTGGTCGGGATTAATGTGCTCCTGTAAATGCAAATGTTTCTCCCTCTGGGTTGGAATGCAAACAGCACTAACTTTCAGCTAATTCCTGGTTTCACTGAGTCGATTTGATGGCTCAGATAAAATAGTAATTAATTTGTAAATCAGAGTTTACTCACAAACAATGCAGAACTACGGTGCGGTGCAGAATCTCTTCTCAGTAAGTACAGTACTCACTTCCACAAAAAATACAAAACAGGATCCTTTCCTTCCCTAGTAAACTCAGCTGTTCCGTAGTAATTTATACTCCCACCGCACGTTGTCTCTCAGAGCCGACTGCCACAACCTAGCAGCCAGTTTTAGGTGAACGGAGACCAGTTGGGACGTTTACGAGCGCTGCTTTGACATGTGACAAAGACGCCTCTTTGTGTACAAACCATTCAGGTGTCCCGCTCACAAATAGAACAGTGATGCATCACATGGCTTTAGGGGGCAGCTGTGACGGCAGCAGTTTCCCCACCTGCAAGACCAAGTCAAGTTTGCGAGAAGGCAACGAAATGAGGAGCTGAATGTGTCCATTTCTCCTGATATGCAGGTCTTTTCAAGGACCTGCATGAAATAAATCTTTCACCAAGACGTCTGTATGAATAAAAAGAGAATAATTAGCCTGTAATTTCTCAAGGTCTAAAAAAACATTTTTTTTTACAAATTTCTTCTCTTCCAAATGAGAGTCCTCGATTGGACTTCATTATTTTATATGTAGGTTAGATTGCGTGTGTCTTGGTCATGATGATCTTCACAGTTGAGGTCAGATATTTTAGTTCTGTTTACTCTGCTCGACATGTGGACTACAAAGCAAACACAGCAAAAACAAACAAAAAAAAAAGTTCAAATTGGTAAAAAAACAGAAAAAGGTCAATTTTCTGTCCATCAGAAGTGTGAAGATGACACAAAGGAAAACATTCCTGCATGTTGCAGGAATGTAGGAAATGTAGGAAAGAGGGCGTTAACAGTCACTGGTTCATAACCAGCTGCAGAATGTGCATGAGGTGACAGGCTGAGCTAAAAAAGAAGAGTGGGCAGGACGGCGCCCTGCCCTTCTCTCAGCCAATCGCTGAGCTCAACACCTGCTTATAACTCACGTGTACATGAGGGTGAATTTTAAATAGCAGTCAGTCACATGCTCTTCACTGTTTGGCCAAAGCCTCAACGCTTTAGCTCCTTGAAATGACTTTTGTGTGGTTTGTTCATGCACAAGTATAGATTCTCTTTGTGTACATGAATTATATTATATTCTTAAATGGCACCTGACTTGCAATCAGCTAATCATTAAGTGAGTGCAGCATCTTATATTTATCTGGAGAAATGATGAACGAGTCACCCACAACACCTACGAACCCAACCACGTCTTGGAGTGCTTGTTAAAGTCGTTTTTTGACAATCTAAAAGCTAAAGTTGAGAAAATGCTACAGACTCCCTGCAATGATAGAAAGCTGACAAAAGAGAGCTTGTTTAGCAAGCACTGAGCTCTCACTTGGCATGTGAAGGGTATTTAGCAGCGCTACAAACAGCCCATCTGCCCTTGTGAGGAAGGGGACAACAAAGAGGCATGTGAGATGATCATAAAACAGATGTGTTACACAACGTAAACAAACTCTCCTTTCCTGTTATTTAGACTTTAGCCATCCCTCATAAACATAACATTTGAGATTAAAAAGAGCAAACAAAATGACCAAAGCAATCAGAAAAGTGCAGTAAATTAAGCCTTCATGTGGTGCTTGAGGGTTTAAGATGGACATTCAAACCAGGGTGGACACCTTCACTTTTGTTTTGCATCTCAATGCAAGCA
>NC_136627.1:30607579-30695079 GCF_933228915.1 Telmatherina bonti | reverse complement strand
AAAAAAACAAAAACAAAAAAAAGAAAATAGATGTTCTGCATAACAAAGAACATTTTTGACCCATATTCATTTACAGTTTCTCAACTAGAAAACATATTCTGGTAGTAACTCTACTCGTGCTTGGCCATGACACCATGAAACAAACCATAAAACCATCAAAACAGTGAAGAAGTTAATATCACTTTGACATACTTTGCAGTTAAAATGATTCTTTGTTTTGTGCTAATTACTGCATAAGATCTACTTTACTCCTGTTACTGTACATTCATGTGGCATTACTTTTTTATGAAAAGCTCAATTTTTGCTGCTTTCTCTCTTTAAGACCACCGTCTTAAAAGGTCCTGTCTGCTCTGATCAGTCTCAGCAGCCCATTTACCAGGAATATATTTAACCATTTGCATTTAACATGGCCAACATTACCTGAGATGGACTGGTGAGCTGTCCAGGGTGTACCTGCCTTTCGCCCAAAGACTGTTGGGATAGGCTCCAGCTTCCCTGCGACCCATCATCAGATGAAGCGGTTAGGATAATGAATGAATGAATAAATGAATGGCCAAAATGACCTATTATAGGAACACTTCAGAGCCCATAAGTCTGGCACTGCTTAACAGTTAGTTGGGAAAGTGAAAGTTATCCACATCAGCTAAATAAACAATGTTTTTTTTTCTTCCCGCAAATCCCAACCAGTAGTTCATTTGCTAACCTTAATCAGGTAATTAATTTCCTAAGTGCTATTTAATTTTCTTAACTAGCCGAGTGGCTTTGGTACGTTTACGGAACATATAAAAAAGTTGATAAAGGGGGGGAAACTCAACAGGACTGACCACAGTGGAAAACTGATAATAAATCTGGAGAATAGGAAAAGGCTATACTTCCTAACAAATGCTTGTTTATTGGTTAATAAAGCTGACTACCCATGTAGAACAAGGTTGGCTGAGCATGTGTCTAAGATGATTGAATTAAATGGATTTTTTTATATAACTATATTAAGATTTTGCTTGTCTAGTATGTATAAAATGTGCTATGTATAATAAAATAATGTGGCCAATTGTCATATGTTCTGTGTCATGTAAAAAAAAATGAAAATAGATGCAAAAGCAATGTCGTCTATTGTCTGGAAATGTAGTTTGGCAAACTAGCTGTGTGTCAGTCGACTAGTCATTCCCTGTTAAACCAGCTGAAGTGCGTAGGCACCAGACAGACATGCAAATGTCCAGAAGGTTACAAGAAGGGACAAGAACAAAAAGAACAGCCTAAACAAACGAGCAGCTCAGGAGGAGGGACGGCTGTGAACTCCTTTTTCAGGAGTTTGTAATGCGCAAACCTTTTACATGCACACAAAAAGGCCAAACTGTAACAGCGTGAAACATCATTTCTAATGTTTGAACATGAATGTAATGGGATAACAAGACCAGAAAATTGGAGCTACTCTCGTCATACTTTACATGGTAATTATTCATTTTTTACACTGCTGTGTTCCTAAAATAGCATAAAAAAAAGTTCCAAAAGTCATTAAAATTTTGATACTTTGTCAACCTTAAATGTTCCAAGAAATGAACTTTTTGACCATATTCATGTTAAATGAGGCTAAAATTAATACACAAACTATTTTACCATGCTGGAATAAAAGAACTGTATAATTTGACTTAGGTTGCTCACTGTTGTGTAATAGCAGTTCAAACCTGCAGGATATTACTCCTGAAAACATGTCATTATTTTCCACATAAATCTTCTTGCTGCTTCTGATTTTCAGAAGTAAAAAAAAAAAAAAATGCAAAAAGATTCATTTTACAATTAAAAAGCAAATATGCCAATTAATTATCCTTGCAGGGAAATCCTCACTGGTGCTTTTTAATTTATGTGTGTAGAGAGGTTCCTTAACTGCAGGAAACATACTCATGCTAACATTTAATCAAACCTGACCGACAAAGATTTGGCATGATGGCATTTCAGCGTTCTCCGTAGGGAGTAGATGCTGTTTAAGCAGATTTTTCATGTACTGGATTTTCCCTGCTGCTTGGACTTTTTTTTTTTTTTTTTTTAATCGTGCAATGAAGGGAAAGTTACTTGATAACACACACGGTGTAGACAATATTTATCTCTGCACTCAACAACATCTGCCATTGCAGGAGTTTGGTATTATAGCAGCAGCAGTGTGCACAGTGAAAACCCTTCCCGGCTGGTGCAGTCTCATGGGTCAGACTCTGACAGCATCCTCTTTGTGCGTGTCAAACCCCCAAGTTCTAACGACGACATTTCCTTTTAAGCACACTTATCAATGTAAGCAAATTAGAAAAGCAAGATGACAAAGTGTTACAACACAAAGTGCACTCTTCAGGATTACTTGTGAAATCTGTTCATCACCTGTACTGCAACCTGCATACTGTAAAGTATGCATTTTTCATAGCAGTCATACCTGCAGGGGGTGCACTCAGTAACCCAAACACCTATAAAATTCAATGTTTCAGAGAGGTTGGTATGATGCTTAAGTACGCTCTGAGAGCATAGTTTGTTATATAGTAACGTCAACTTCGCAGTACATTAGAAACATGTTATACTGACATTGCTTCTCATGTTTTCCATCAGCATCAATCGTTTTGTTTAAATATAAACGCACTTTAAGCAGTTTTGGATGCAAACTGCAGCTTGACAGGTCAGCAGCTGGATAGAACACAGAGATGTGAGATGGTAATTAGAGTTTTTTTTTTGCAATGGCCTTTATCAGGTGCTCAGTTGTAAAGTGATGGAAAAAGCTCCGCGAGACGTGTGATGCAGCTTAAAAACAAGCACCCAGCTGCCCAGGAGAGAGCAAGCTGCAGGGTGTGAGCCAACAGCTGAAATTCCAGATGAGAAAAAGGATAAAACAAAAAGAGAAAGGGGAAAAAAAAAAGTTGCTTTTAAACCTCTAGAGATGGTTCCAAAAAGAAAGGAAAAAAACAACTTGTGAAGGATTTAATCAACACCTCTGTGGAACAACCCCCAACTAATGCTACATTGTGATCTTCCCAAACTGTTTTTCATGGTACAGTTGCTCTTAAGAAGCTTGCATCGATGCCAGTGCAGAAACGACAGATAATCTGGAGTAAGTAGCGCAAACTGTGAATGTCTGGGAAATTGAAACATTATAGTCTGATGACTTGTCTTTCATCCCCTTACATCATGTTGTGGGAATCGCTGAGGTGATTGCTCTGTGTAGTCATGCAACAGCATTTCACAGCTCTTTTATATTCTGTGGTGCAGAGCGCAAAGCAAAATCCCTCCTTTGTCATCTCAAAGATTTCAGCGCTGTCCTGCTTAAAGTCATGTGCAATAACCTACCACACTGACAAACAAACAAAGGGAGCCGTCTACGATGCCATAAAGCTGCTCGTAAAACCTGCCTCCCCACCACGCTGTTTACAGCCTCATCATCCTGTTATTCCTTATCTCCTCCATTTTCTCAGGCAGAGATTTAAGGAATAAGCTTAATTATATACATATTTCCTAAATGCATTTTAAAATTCTGGTTTTAAACATAAAGAGCTCTAAATCATCAAGAATGAGTTTCTATCAGTGACCTTTTGTAGCCTTTTGTTCCCAGCAGGTCCATGAGATTACAGGTTCAGTATCTGCTGGGTGCGAAACAAATGCTGCTGAAAAGCAAAGGTGACACCTGGAACTCCCTTTCCTCTCAGCCTGAGATCTGGGGACAGGGAGATGTTTCCTGTGTTGACATCCAAATAAAAATGCACTTACTTAGTTACGATACATAGGATAGAAATGTGACCTCTGGAATGTTGCAATCCAGACAAGACTAGGGATTTTCCCAAAATAAGCACAGTGACCATAAAAAGAAGCGAAAAAAAAAAATTCAGAATTTTATCACATTAAAATTAGCTTTAAGACTTATTCAAATGTGTCAAAATGTAACTAATAGAAAGAAAGCATCCATTATAAAATAAATGCTTTTTGTCTTTTTTATTTTTTTCCTAACTTAGCAACAGTCACATAAAAATGTCCCTGCCTGAAAGCAGTTTTGTGCATATTTAGACACTCCCACTCAGAGATGAAACTGGCAGGGCAACATGAACCAGAAATTAAATTCAAAATTACACTGAACTCTAATAATCAAAACTCAGTTATTGCAAGCAGAGCTCGGGGATGGCAGCGTCACGATGTACATGGGAGGACGCGGAAGCCCCCACATTTCTCCCTGAAGGGTACAGAGAGACTGAATCAGTAGTCAGACAGCACAGTCACTTCATCCACATTCCTGTGGCTTCACAAACACAGATTTATTATTGTTAGTAGTAATGACACACATCTTCTGAAACACATACAGCGTATCAGACATCATTTCCAGTAAGAATAAATGCAAGTCTGTTCATTGTGGCTGTAGTAAGAAGACGATCACATGATGGGGTGGTCAAACACTAATTTGTACACACAACCTTGTTGCTTATGACATATGCAAACTGATCTTCTCTGTGTGACTAAACAGGTGGAGAAAGGTTTTGTTTTTAAAGCAGAAGAAATTACACATTCATGATACTTTTGACTAAAGGGAAGGATGGTCTTGAATATGAATGTGTTTTCTTCAGCTGCAGGGAAGGGAGATCAAAAGCAGCCATATGCTCCAATACAAGGCTTAAATGACAGTCTGCACTAATGCAGTAGGTGTAGATGACAGCACCCTTTGTGCTAAATCAAGGAATTTGCTTTTGTTTGGGATGCTCTCCTCTCCTTTCCATCCACGGCGCTTTGATAAAACATACAGAAAGTGCCTAAAATTGTCCAAAACACGTCTGTTTACGTAGCAACGAAGGGACTTTTAGGAGGATGAAACACAAAAGTGCATAAATGGTGTAAAAAGATCAGTTACCACGTTTCTTTTTCTATGGTGTTTCACGATGGTGGGTTCAAGAGTCACCAGACATCAGCGAGGCTTCTCGCTTCACGTTAGTTTGTCGTTAACCTTCTCCTGTAACAGTGCGGCAGCTGCTCTTTCAGATGTTCAGTCATCAAGTGTGTGGAGGCATAAGTCACAAAAGTCAGAGCTAATTGAAAGAGGCACATGTCGCTCTGTGAATTTAGGGTGTTTTATATGTTTTCCTGGAATGATCCCAGGGGAATGCGACAGTTAATAATGAGCGCGGTGCACATAAATCACAGTATGTTAAAGCAGCAAAGTGTGTGAGTCATACTTGTGATAGTTTCTTCTTTCACATGAAAGGATGTGCTGATCATCAGCATCAAGTTCTTGTAGTAGAATTTAGTTCAACAAGTTGAGTAAAATTCATGGACTATTTAATGTGATCAACGTTACTTAAAGACATAGTGTTCTGCAACACACTGACAAAATGAGGTGATTTTATTTTAGTTTTAGCTGCAAAATAGTTTCAAACCTGAGTCACAGTTAGCTACATAATGCTCCCATCAGCTGCATCATTTCAGACATTATAACAGTTTTACAAAATTCATGACATGATCTTTCAAAGTAGTTTATCACTTTATTCTTACACATATTCCACAGTGCAAAGGAACAAAGACGGATCACCAGAGGTTAAACACCTGGACAGTGATTTTCAAGTTACCGTAATACTGCAAGTTTCTCTGTGTGCTTAATTCATGAATGAAATAAAAAAAGCTGTGTTTCAACAAACTTTCTGTCCTTAAACATTTTTATTTCCTTCTGTAATATGAAGCACTGAGTGTTGCCTGTATTCTTCTCTCTGTCACAGTCACCAGTCATGTTTTTTTTTTTCAGATGACATGCCAAATGCAACCGAGCCTATAAATGGCTGCTGGCTAGAGGTGGATGGACTCGGCAGGGTTTTTGAGTTTTAGCATCTAGCTGCTGGTTAGGTTGGACGCTTCCCAAATGGACCAATCTGAAGTAAATGGGGTTACACAGTGTCTAGGGTTGCAGATGGTATATGAAGGCACACAAGCTTAAAATGATTTTTTTCTTTATCTCCACTCCTTCATTTGAAAAAAAAAAAAAAAAAAGGCTCGGACACAAAGAGTGGGTTTGGCTGGTGCACAAGGTTGACACTTTAAGATGAAGGTGATTGTTAACACTCAGTTTGAGTTTGGAATCCATTCTCAATCCTGGTCTCTGTGGAGACAATCATCCTCTAATAACAGTAATCTATCTCCTCGTTGGCCAGGACAATAGCTGTTCTGCAGGGGATGTAGACCTGAGACGGAAAGAGAAGGAGAAAAAAGAAAGAAAAGTGAGACAATTCCTGATTAATGACGTTAACGAGATCACCAATTTTTGCAGATTACTGAATCTTCAGGTTTATGCTCTTTAGTAAGAAGGGAGATGTGCCGGCACTTGCCGTGCTTCACGGTTGGACTTAGTCAATACCCAAAGTCAAGGTCAAGAGGCTGTAAGATGCATTTACAGGGATATTCACATATGTGAGCTGAAAAGCAACTCTTCATAAAAGAAAACCAGCAGTCTTGATCAAAGAGAAGGTTACGCAGGTATAATCAGAATGTGACCTCTGGGTGGCAGTGGAGTCAGCGGAGTGTGTATTAAACTCCTTAAACTTGTGCCACTAAGCTGATACCTTTACATTTTGTGCATCCCGATGTTTTAGGTCCTGTAAATAATTTTTTCTTGCTGAAAAATCATCTAGCAAAAACACTCTTCTTCGTGTGTGTTCAAGTGATTCATTCCCCAAATGAGCAATCTTGCCTGAAAAGGGTTCATCCTGCCTTTGCTGGTTTTAATTGATAAACTCTCCAATCGATGTGATACACGTGTCCCGTCGTGTCTAAATATTGGCCGAGCACCAACGGCAAATATCTGTTTCTGTGAAGATACAATCTGCCACTGGGCACAAGCGGATCTATATATATATATATATATATATATATATATATATATATATATATATATTAAAAAAAAAAAAAGACTTTTGTGCAGTAAAAGGAAAACGTGTTATTTAAAAAAAAGGAGGGTGGGGGTAAAGTCTGTAAATGTCAGCTTAATTATATGTGTATACTGTCCAAAGACTTATCTTATAGTGGACATAACTCCGAGAGGTGTACCTAATAAAACCTTTCATCAATGCTTTTGATATTTACGTATCATTTGGCGACGATAAGCCGCCGTGTAGCATCAGTCACTTCAGATTTCTGCCAAAGGAAAAGGCAGGAAGACATAAACGGTGCTATACTCCCCCGAGAGAAAGCTTTAAAAAAAAAAAAAAAAAAAAAAAAGTGAGCAGAGCTGTAAACAGTTCAATCACCCCCTGAACTCTCCCAGCCGCCCCCTCGGCATCAGTGGATCTGAGCTCACTGTGGAAGTGTTTCTTTGGCAACAGTTTGTCATCGAGGGAGTCAAGCAGCCCGCTGCTGAAACACTGACACAGACATCGGTGCCTAATTAAACAGTCACAGTGGGAGAGTCTCCACGCAGAAGCACTGCGGAGGGAAGGACAGTCACAATGAATCACTGCACCTGTTTAGACAAAAGCTACCACTGTGCCCAACTTGGAAAATGCGAACAGCTTTTATTTCCAGCAAACAGATAGCGTGACAAACAGCAATGATTTTGAAACAAAACTGTGAAGACAGAGCAGCAGAGACAACAAAGTGTGGGTGCAGCAATCAGTGGAGGAAATTCTAATTAACATATTTCAAACTAGCTAGGACAAATACACCCTTGGCAAACTGCAGCAAGTCTGTCTAAAAAAAAAAAAAAAAAAAGAGCTTTAGACATTTGCCTGTACTTCTATTTAATTTAGAATCTTTCTGACAGGATCAGGGCTTCTTTTCCTTCCAAAAAACTAAAACATAAGTAGATTCTTGTGCAGATGCAGGAAGCTGGAAATGTGTCGGCATTTGCAGACATGCAGGTCATCATGGCGACTCTTCAACAAAACACCCTGATACTTTACTGCATGTGGATCTCAAGAAAGGAGGTTTAATCACAGCTAAAAGCAATAATAACAGTTTGATAATACACTCTGATTGGTAAACTCTACACTTCTACATATTCACATTAGCTTACAGTTACAGAGGGATAGGAAATTGCTACTTAAATAGCTATCTTCTTTTGATAAGGAAATTATGGTACATTAATGTCCTTAGAATGAGTCATCTGTAATCTTAGCAGAAAAAGAGCAAATCTGCGTGCGGTTGATTGTTTCTTTGTCGTAACAGTGTTACCTGGGAATAAATCTAGTACCGTTGAAAAACCTTATTTCTCTTGTAAATTGAGCTGCATTTGGAAGGAGAATACATTTGTGGGATGAGCAGCAGAGTTGAGCATGTGAGACGCACCCATTAGAAACTTGCCAAATGGATGAAGTCTGAATCAACAAGACGCTCTGGCAGCGTGTCCTTGTTTCATAAACAGGGGATCATACATGGCAAGAATAGCTTGACATCTCCTGGGACTGAAAAGAACCTTGTCATTGTTGGCAATTTCAGCAGAGATGATTCAGCAACCATTTTCCACTCTGAGTAAAACCTATGAGGTTACAATGCTCGCCCCCAAACAACAGGATTTATCAGAGACTACCTCCTGAATTTGGGAGCGAAGAGGATGAAAGGGCCTGCCTGCAGTCCCCCATGGATCACTTGTGAGGTCAGCTCGGGTATGCAGGTTGAGTTATAGTGACTGACAGAACCACAATGGCTGGCTTGCCACAAAAGCAGGTGGAAGATGGGATTCTTTCCCACATCCGTGTGGCACCAAGCTGCCCGGCATGAGGAGGTGGTGTCAGGCTGTTGTGGCTTTTCCACATGTGGACCGACGCCACCATGCACAGAACTGTTGGACTGATTTCAAGGGGAACCCGCTGTCTGTTTACATCGGTGGCTCTCGTCTTTTTAATCTCCATCTTATTCAGAATTTCTGACGAGCATTTCATCTTTTTTCCTGCAGAGTTGTGTATTCTGCTGCAGCTGCTTCGTAATCAGAGCAAAAAAGGAAATTAACCAACGGATCTCCTTCCTCTGTTTCTGTTTCGGAGGCTGTGCAGCGATAAACAGTGGATTTCTGTTTAAACCTTTCCAGCTGATGTGATTGTAAAACAAAAGACAATTTTGACTTCAGGTGAGCAGAAGTGCAGGTGGCTGCATTGATAAATTCTCAGCTCGACGACCTAACAGGTGAGGCCAAACACCTGAAAATTCAATCAGGTTTTACTGGCTGTAGGATTTTAAATCCTTTAATAACACCCAGGATATATTAATGTATCAGAAATTAATTTACACAGATTAGCAGATAATATATTTGATTTTGGAATGAAAATATCACAGCAAGAAATGCTTAATTAACTCGTCCATTTTCAGTATGATGGTTGTAAAATGCTCCAAGAATGTTTGATGATCAGTGGTTTTTAAATTACTGGCAGGTGGAAAAACGTCAACCAAACATCAGGTAAACACGACATCTGAGACTGAAACAGGTGGCAACGCATCTAAACCTGGACTTCATTCGTTGTTTAGCAGACTGCCATTTCTAAGTTATTAATAATTAGTGTTTTTGCATCACATAACACTTATCACAGTAACGATGTTTCTTTTCAGTATGTTTTAAACATAGTTTTTACTGAGAGACCTAAAAAAAGTGTAGATGGAAACAGTAGCTGGGTTCCCCCATAATGGTGGACAAAACCACCATGAACTGTTAAATAAACCAAACGTCATCAAATGTCTACAAACAAAAGTCAACAGCAGAATAATCTGCTCAGAGAAGATTTGACAAATATGTTCAACCCAACTCTGCTGCTCATCCCACAAACGCATTTTCTTTACGAACACAGCTCAGTTTAATAGTCAACTGATCAGACTTTCATACAGATATAATTTAATTTAAAACAATTACAACTAAGAAATAAACCCCCAAATAGAAATGCCTTTCCTTTTTGCGTTACATTTTTGTAAAAGAAATGCTCCATATTACTGCCATAAAAGACACGCAGAAAGACTGATTAATGTAAGAAATCTAATTCAGCAGGTTCAGAGGAGCAAATTTTATAAGATAACTTTCACTTTTTTTCCATTTAGTTTATTTCCTGTTTGTATATTTTACCCAGGTAATTATATAAAAAAAAACATGATCTCTTCTTTGAGCAGACAGTAATCCCAATGTAACAAGCTAAAATATATGTGAAAAGCTGTACGATGCTTTTATGTGATCAGCGCAGTTGTTATGACAAATAATGCGCATTTATTTGTGCCAGCGAACGGCAGTAAGCGATCTGTCGATACAGTTTCTCAGACATCATCTCTGTCGACCCTGCTGATCTCCCTGTGCTAATGACTTCATGTTCTTGATTAATCCACTTGTGATGTATCAGTATGAATCATTAATCCATACAACACACATCCAGACATGCTGATTCGAATGAATTACTCAGACATAATATCAGGCTTTACTCTTTTGAGCGTGGCGCAAGTTTTTGTTCGGGCGATGCATCTGATGGGATTTGTCTGAATTAGTCCACAATGCCTCTGCAGCTTTCTGATTAGTCATTATGAGTAGGCGTTTACCACTTTACTAACACTCACAAGCATATTTTATATCTAAGTGAGAACATTTACCTCTAGCAGTGAGATCTAAAAGCGGTTTCTGTTCAGCAACCGCTTTTTTTTTTTTTTTTTTGTTTTGGCTTCTTTTGTCTCAAATATCCTTGGTTTCCCTTATAGCATGTTCACAGGAGGAGCGTTCGGATTTTGTGCTCCTCTTCAAAGCAGAGACCAGCCTTTGGGCTAATACTCAATCTGATCAATGTTCAAACACACTGATGAAGGATTCATGAGATGCTTTACCAGAATATCCATTTGGTCTCCTGACTCCAGCAGCTTACCAGAGCACTCACTGTCTGTGTGCTTCAACTCTCAAGCCATGTCGCCGTTTGGCATCATTACTCACTAAACAAACATCAGTTGGCTGTAAACACTTCTGTAGACTAAATGTAGTTTGTATGTTGGGAACAACACAAGGATGTTGCTGGGTAACAATGCAAACCTGACTTGGGTGTTTAACCAGGCCTCTGACTGATTTTAAAGGTTTTATCCGTCCCTCTTTGCAACCACAGCATTTGTTTTCACTGACGTCTGAATGTATAACTGTGTGTTACACAATGTTTGATGCTGTTTAAGGTTCCTCTTGCATGACCTAACTTGTCAGGACGAAAGAAGTGTAAGATGTTTCCATTCAAATAACTTTATATCAACTTACAGGATTTACAAAACACAAATACAAAATCCAGTTTAAATGCATTATTCTACAACTGATTCAAAAATCCTCATATGATAAATGTAAACTTGTTATCACATGCTTCATACTGTGTGCACAGTAAGTGTGAGGTGCTGATGTGTTTTATGTGCCGCATGTTCAAGTGTGAGGCAGGTTCTCTGCATCCTGTCTCGGTTTTATGTTGTTAGTTCATCCCTCCTCATCAATGTCAGGCTTTAGATCTCACTGATGGAAATGAACGTCTTTTGATCATTCGGCACAAGCTAGCTACGTTCCTTTCACTACCCCCCCCTCCCCTTCAGTTCAGCTTAATTTCTTTTTGTGAAACTGTCACCGGAGACACCCCCTTTGATGCATGTAAAGTTTATCAAAAGGTTTTGGAGCGGCTAAATATTCTTCCCTCTTTCTTAGCATTACATCTCTGACATAACATTCAAACAAAGCTGAGCATGTGACATGTACCCGAAGAGGGTGACCCATAATAAGTTTCCGCATTTGGGGGAATTTGGGGCTCCGACTGTTTAAAAGTTTCTGTCCTCGTAAATGAATGAAATGTATGTCTTCATCAGCGGTTCGTGATGTACAAAACGGTTATGTAAGGCCCTGTGGAGAAGATCAAGCCGTAACTTCACTCAAACAAAGAAAGCTGGAGCATTTCTATTCCCAAAAAGAGAAACGGCACATTTTACTCCATTTCATCTGATGCTGAGTAAAATCTGAAGTCTTTCCATTTTAGCAGGGGTAAAATTATAGGAGTTGCAGTGAAAATATTCTGTTATTACAAAACAAAACCCACAAGTCGATCTACAACTTGAATCAGTTCCACCATGGGACCTTAAAGTTGCGCTAGTGTGTCCTCAGGTCATGTCAGGCTCACTGACTTCATGATGATGAGAGTTCTGCACAACATTATATTCTACTTACCACTTTGATAATGTTTATGTTTGTATGTCACAGAGAGAAGTTTAGACCAATCATGAACCTCCCTAATATTAATAAAGTTTCCAGTTTCCAGAAATGACGCAACAAGAATAGAAAGAAAAGTGACAATTTAACCTTGCCTCCTCGTTGCCTGGGGACGCACGTCCTGCTTTATAGTCTTTCATGCAGCGTCTGGTTGTTTTTCCTTGAGATTTAGCTCATAGAGGGGTGTCCTGACAGTTTCCTTCTGAAAATAATGCTATAATTTAGAAATACTTCTTCCATCATTGGCAGAGTCATTCCAGCCTCGATGCTACAAAACTGCTCCAAAGCATGATACTACCACCCCCATGTTTCACAGTGAGAATGATGCCATTTTGGACTTTATAAAACATAACTCTTCTAATTCAAAAAAATAAATGCTAAATTTTAGCCTTTTCATGATATTCTCCTGATTATGAACCATGCACAACATAACATGTCTTTGTCTTGTAGTGACTTAAAATTGAATGAAGTCGAAGAACGTCTAGTTGTACAGAATATAACTCAAATTTTAAAGAGGTTTTTTTTTTTAAAAAAAAAAAATATATAAATAATTAGTCTAACCTGATGTACACCAGTAATAATTTTCTTGCTTCCAAAAGGCTCTTTTTTTGTGTCTCTGAGGATCATATTTTGAAATGTTTCCTTTCTTTCAATATAACACCCGCACAGTTTGTGCACCAACTATAAATATAAAGCCTGAAATAAATTAAGTTCTCACTAACCTGTATACTGGAAGCTTTTTCCTAATAAAATGTAATATTTTGTTTTCACTTGCCAGGTTATTTTCTATTAGGACTTTTATGAAAACGTGATATGTAGAAAACAAAAAGGGTTTTCTAAGCCTTTGTGAACAAGAGTGTTTTTGAGCACCAAAGAACAGCTTGCTTTTTTTTTTTTTTTTTTTTTTTTATCCTTAAGGAGAAAATCCAAAAGTTTTTCTTGAAGACCACCCCTGAACACACTTTTCAGAGTGTACCAGAATACAAAAAGCACAAGTTTTTTTTCCCTGTCAACTCTGTGCTGATGGCACTGCATGAGGAAATGTCAGCTTAATACAACTTTTGTCTGGTACACTCAGTTTATTTGGCAAATGTTTTTTCTTTTTTCCCTTTTTGGACATTTTTGTCCATTTCTTTGTGCTTCTCTGTAGAGAAGCTTTGACACTTTATGTGGAGGCACTTTGTGCCTTGTGTCATATTGCTATGGCCACTCTTTCATGTTTCTTTCATCTACCTCGTCCATTCAGCCTTATATTATGCTTGTCCATTTAGTTTTATTCCACTTCTAAAGCTTTCACTGTTTCTGTTAGATATCTGGTTAAAATGGAGGTAATTTCTGCTGCACTTGAATATACATTTACAATACCTCACTATCGATGTGATTCTAACATGATATTAAAACTTGGGCACCTTACTGCAATTATAAATTAATACAGATCAATTACCTCCCATGAAAATGTACAAAACATCAAAAAAGAAACAGCAAAGAAGGTTAAAGAAATTTCAACAATCCATGAACATAATTGTAAACAAAGGGTTTAAGGGTTGCAGAGTATTCTTTAGAAGCTACGACGCCAAGCCACAAGGATCCACTCAACTCTCCCACCTTCATCTACTTATTTGCATCCGCGGTTTGAGATGTGAAGCATTCTTGGAGGATACACAGAGTTTATCATTACTCAGTAATGAGGAAGCTGAAGAAGTGACAGATACATTTAAAAGTCAGTAGAAAGAAGTTTGCACAGACTTTAAAAGCAGAAGTTGTTCAATAAAAAATGAGTGGTGTGGGCACCTTTCGCAGCCCCCGCAGCGGCTTGTCTCTGATTATTTTTGTCATAAACAGGTAGGTGTGAGGAGGAGGAGAAAAACAACCCTCCTTTATATAAGACTATAGAATTAGTGCGAGCGCTGTAAAGCAGCCTAAAGGAGACACAGCACTATATGGGCAGAAGAACTCCTGCTTGCCTCCATCCTGCCCTTCATGTCGGCTCCACTCCTCTGACCCACCCTCCCCCGCCATTAATCCACACTGGTGCCAAAATTAACAGATGAGTAGTGAACTTAACTTCACATTTTGGCCAAGAGGGACGTGAGTGAAGCACTTGTGCTTAAATTAATCAAAAAAGTCCAAAAAGATTTAAGAGATTGTGGAATTTGTGTCATAGACTGATAAAAACCTCAGCTAATACGGTGGAGGATCACTGTCCGCATAAAAGCAGAAGAAGCTTTGAAAAGGGTGGATGGAATCTTAAATAACTCGGCGCTGAAAGTCTTATTGAAGTTTGACCACTGCAAGATGAATTTTTAAAGCAATCTGTTCTGATACAAAATGACATCCTCCACTTATTAACAGCATCGCTTTCAGAGCCGCTGTAAAGAAGTTCAGCTTGAGTTCAGATAAACAAATACCTCATCAGGTAATAAGTCGACTCCGGTGCAAACTAAAATAACTTAAGTACTGCCTCAAGATGTTTATTCATTTACTAAACAAACTGAAAAACCACAGAAGGAGATAATGATGCAGTCCACTTCACAGGTATCGCTGTCCTCATGCATTAATTGGCTTAATTAACAAGACTCAACACAGGCGATCATCCGTGAGAGTTTGGGGAGCTGGGGTGGTCCCCGCTAGTTCAGCACAGACTGTATTTATAAAACAACTTACTGGCTCCTAATCGTAGAAAAAAAAAAAAAGAAAGAAAAAAACTGAAAAGAGGATGTAAATACAAGGAAGACCCTCAAACATTCTGCTTAAAATGCATGTCAGTGTTTCTTTTTGCATTTCAAGGACAGACCCATTTCATGCTATTAGCTTTAAGCAGTACTCATGATGGAGGCCCAGTGGTTCATCTTCCCAGATCCTTTTCACCTCTCTGCGACGCTGTGAAAGCTTAAGAGGCATGCATATGAAAAGGTAAACTCTAAACGGCATGCATAATGCACGTTCTGGCAGTAGATCTCATATTCATGTGACACTTAATAACACAAAAATAACTGTCAGCATAAGAAAAGGAAAATACAAAAACATGACCTGCACAAACAATGCAGAATGCTGTGGAGACAATAGCCTCCACGCCCCGATAGATGTCTGTTTGAGTATTTTCCTTATTTTATATTAATAGGTTATAATATCAAAGAAGCTGGTGAATCTGCCCAAGGAGAGGCGATATGCCAGAAAAAGCAGCCCTCTTTCATGCCAACACACTTCAACCTCATTAGAATGGCTTTAAAAGATCCTCTCACCACAAACCCCATTTCAGACTAATTAAACTGATTTGTGAAATCAAACGTGGAACAGAAAAAGGACAAAGCATTAATAAGCTGACAGCCATTTCATCAGACTTTGCATCTGTGGGCGTTAACAAAATGCCTCTGCAATGCTGAAGCTACAACATTAAACTACTGTTAAACCAGAAATACACACGGCGTTGCTGCAGAAACTAAAACAAACAAAAACAGAACAAATAATGGAAGCAGTTTTCCATTCTTTTTTAGATCACCATCCAGGCTTGATACTCAGGCCACCAGAGTAATAAACCTCCCATCCATTCCAGTCGCCACAAAGAGCAAAGCAGTGTCTGAAAGACACAGCTGATCATACGAGCAGCAGGGTAGTAGCTGTGTTGAGGTTAGTTCAAAGCAATCTTGTCAAGTGTTACCATACTTGGAAACTGTAACAATGTGGGAGTGTTCGAGAGCGATATTCTGGTGTCGACCTGAGATGATTCAACATCTCCTGACTAATGCATGTGTGATGACATTGGCCTTTTTATATATTTTTCTTTGTTTACCATCGTCTAAATATTTAACCTTTTAAAACCTCAGTTTGCTCAATGCAGGAAATTTAGCCTAGCTTCCACCAAGCTTAAAGGGGCTCTATGATGCTTTTTTAAGTTGACTGAGCTTTCTACAGTGTTATAGTGTTGAATTCTCATCAGACATATGAGCAGCAACATTTTCATCTCCTTAATACATGTTTGAGTTTTCCATCACTTTCTACATTCTGTTTCCATGGCGACGGGGGCTCCTGTGGGGGATGCTCCGGGAGTATGGGGTACTGAACCCCTTTGTACGAGCTGTCCGGTCCCTATAAGACAGGAGTCACAGCTTGGCCCACATTGCCGGCAGTAAGTCGAATTCGTTTCCGGTGAGGGTTGGACTCCGCCAAGGCTGACCTTTATCACCGATTCTGTTCATAACTTTTATTCACAGAATTTCTAGGCGCAGCCGAGGTGTTGAGGGGATCCGGTTTGGTGGCCTCAGGATTGGGTCCCTGCTTTTTGCAAATGACCAGGTCCAGTTGGCTTCATGTTGCCGTGATCTCCAGCTCACACGAGTGATTTTGCAGCCATGTGTGAAGCAGCTGGGATGGAAATCAGTGCCTCCAAATCTGAGACCATGGTCCTCTCCGGGTCGGGAGTCAGGTCCGGCTTCAGGTGGAGGAGTTTAAATATCTCGGGGTCTTGTTCACGAGTGAGTGAAGGATGGAGCGTGAGATCGACAGACGGATCGGTGCGGCGCCTGCAGTAATGCGGGCTCTGCGCCGGTCTGTCGTGGTGAAGAAGGAGCTGAGCCAAAAGGCGAAGCTCTCGATTTACCAGTCGATCTACGTTCCTACCCTCACCTATGGTCATGAGCTGTGGGTCGTGACCGAAATCTCGTATACAGGTGGCTGAAATGAGTTTCCTCCGCAGGGTGGCCGGGTTCTCCCTTAGAGATAGGGTGAGGAGCTCAGTCATCCGGGAGGGGCTCAGAGTAGAGCCGCTGCTTCTCCGCATCGAGAGGAACCAGTTGAGGTGGCTCGGGCATCTGGTCAGGATGCCTCCTGGACGCCTCCCTGTTGAGGTGTTCCAGGCACGTCCCTCTGGTAGGAGACCCCGGGGAAGATCCAGGACACGTTGGAGGGATTATATCTCTCAGCTGGCCTGGGAACGCTTTGGGATCCCCCCTGCATAGATGGCAAATGTGGCTGGGGAGAGGGAAGCTTCCCTGCTTAGGCTGCTGCCCCCACGACCTGACCCCGGATAAGTGGCAAAAGATGGATGGATGGAAACGATTGGTTTTAGAGAAATTTTTCCACTTTGAAATTTTAATGACCGGTCATCCTCTCGGTTGTGCTATTTCACGAGAAGAAAGCCACGCCAACTTTCACTGCTCAGCAAAACTACTCCTAGCAGTTAACCAATCAGACGCAGCCCGCAGGCAGGACATACAGTGGAGCTTTCTCTGTTCACTTGTTTCTGGAAGACGTTGATCTAAAACGATCAATACAAAAATAAATGAAGGGGTTTGTGAGAAATACTTGATTATTTTTTGCCCTTCTGGAAAATAAATTAGACTGAAATGTGCATAATAGAGCCACTTTAAGGGATTAGTGGTATGCATGTGTTTGTAATTCCATATGTATAGACTGGGAATGTGGGATACACAATCCAGTCCTAAAATTTGACACACTTCTACCCACTCATGGGCCACAACCCTAGTCACTTCTAGGTCAAGTCCACAAAAAGGGAAAAGCGCCATGTTTAAATTTACTGTGGAGAGTTTTTTTTGTTAATCATAGTCACATGAAAAGAAGAAAGAAAACAAACAGCTGGATGTCTATCATTCTCATCCTTTGTTTCTGAGCCACATTCTTCCTCATTGCGATTAAAGGAAGGCATTGTGTTGCTATACAGTCGTGCTTTGAAGTTATGCTATTACTTTACTGACACATGGATCATTATTTGCTTGAACTGTCTATACCACAACCTCTTCAATTTCGTTCTGCTTTACTTTGTCAGAGCTCAGCTTTGCAGAGATAGTGTTCACATTTTGTTTTAAAGCTGCAATACATCATTCCAAATAAATATTCTCATTTATCCCAAAAGTGTGTGTTTTTTTAGGCAATCTTGAATCTTTTCTTTATGTATTCTCTATTTCATCTTCATCAATTCTTCACCAGCAACACAAATACTGATACTATTCAAATAAACCTTGTTGTTGCAGAGATATACTAATGTTATTATAAGTATACAATTTCGGAGCAGAGGCCTAAAAAAATGACAAAGTGCACAAAGCAGTTTAATTGTGACCAACAAGTCCTGATGTTTTTCCACGGTGAGCGGTTCCTCTGCTAGCCTACAGATGTGCACCACTCTGAGCGACACTATTATCCATCAGCACACTGAAGAATCGCTTCAAATGTGTTATTTTTCTGAGTGCTTAATTTTGCCACTTCACCAGTATGAATAAACAACTTGTAAGACATGATAGAATTAGTATGCAAAGTAGGATGCTGATGAAGCATGGATTATGTTTGACTACAACAGTCCTGAATCTGTGATCACAGCATGCCTTAAAAGTGGGACTCAGATATTAAACAAAAGATGCCTTAAAGGGAGTCAAAATGACATATTGCACATATTTACCAGCATTGAGTTGGAGCGGCCGTTAAAGGGCTGGGCTTCTGTGAAGAACTCCGTGTTGTGGTCGAGTCGTCCGTGACCTCCATACTGAACTGCATCTGAATCCAACTTGATTTTATATCTGACAGACACCGAAGTTAAGGTGCAACAGTGGTGGGAAACTAGCTTATGAGATAGAACACAGAAGAAGATAAAAAGGAAAGGTTTTTATCACCGGTGAAGACTTGGTTTAGACGTGCTCAGGTGGTGTATGCTTCTTAAAATCCTCACATTAAGCAGAATTCATCTCCTTTGTAAAGCACAGTGAAATCCAGTTTAAGGACAGTTTAAGGAAATTTTAACTGCGACATAAATTTGAAGAAGTGACAGAAAAGGTGATCTGGCCCTCTCAGAGATATGCGAGACAACCTGTCTTGGTTTAATCATTTCACATCATAAATAATAAATGTAAAAAAAAAAAGATCCAACGACAGATACAGGTGGGATAGGACTCGTTATCTTCCATTTTCCATAATCATATGAGAAAAGACTTGGCATCTAATGAGAAAGAAAACTACAGCAAAATTATTCAAATCAGGTGCAAAAACCTCATATCAGTGGATTGCCAAGGTATTTTTTGCTTATGTTAGTATTTTATAAAGTACAGGTAAATCTCTGATTAGCAATCCATTAATAACTAGAATGTGTGAATTTGAAAAGGAAAAGTGATGAGAAGGCAAGCAAAAGCCAACCCTTTCCCTTCACACTGTAATGTTAGAAACAGCCCTGCTGTCATAAATTAGCTTCAAACTAGCCAATAATGTCACCTAGTCAGTATTTGGCAACTAACTAACTAACTAACTAACTTCACACACCAGCTCTGAGAATCAGACATACGTTGATGACACTGTTTTTACTGCAAGTGTCATGTTCTTGCAGGAGTGACGCACACATACGAGTGTGTGCATGTGTACAAGAGTGTGTGCATGTTCTTGCAGGAGTGACGCACACATACGACAAACACACAGAGTAAAAGTTGTCTGTGTTGGAGGGATTTTATGTAAAACTTTTGTAAAAATTTTAGGAAAGATTAAAATCATGATGGTGGATCATTACGAACACCAGCTCTGTTTGGACGCAGCAGTTTTACTGACTTCCATCAGTCTGCTGCTACATTTTATTGTGGCTAAATTTATTCTTTTCTTTTTGTTACATTAGCCAAGACCACAGAAACGCAATCTGCACACTGCTGTTGAGATTGTGTTCACGTTGCACTTATCAAATAAACTGGAACTTAAAAAAAAAAAATAAGAAAAAGGTTTTACTGTCCAACAGAGGCAAGAAAATATGGATCCGGATCAGATTTTAGTGGTCTGGGTTCATCAGAGTTCTGACAGAACTTTGACCAAACTCGTCCACATCTTCCCCGTGAGCCATTTCTTCCATCTGGAGCCATCTCTCATCTCACATGTGTGCATGTTTACCCGCGATGGCATGCGCTGAACCCACAATGCACTCAGTTTGTAGTCCACTTCCTGTAATTGGTCTGCTTGAAATGGGCCGAGACGTTCGTACGTAGGCCAAGTCTGCTTCTTTGGTCCAAATCAGAATTTATTTGCACATTCACATTACCCCTAAACGATGCAGATTTCCCAAACAATTAAAATAAATAAAGGCTGCTGTGAATGTGCCCTTAATCTGAGTCATCAATTCTTTAATAAAAAAAAGAGGAGCCAATAAATCTACTTTGAGTCACTGAGTTATAGTTATAAAAGTTATATATAAAAGAAAGAGCGGCTTGGAGACAGGGCTGGGGAGTAGGAGACAGCTGAATAGTAAAGAGAAAATGTAAATGCCTTTGATCATGCGTAGGAAAGCTGTATGTAATGTATGTGTGGAAGAGGAAGTAAGAAAATCCGCTTTGCTATCACATTTGCTTGGCTTTTTTCTTTTTTTTTTTGGCAAAATCTCTCCTTTGTGCTTCTGAACAAGGATGTTTGAAGAGCTGACTGACGGCATCTTCAATAATAAGGTTCTCAGGAACTGTGTGAATTCAGAAAAAAATGAAGCAAGACAGAAAGACAGCATGAAGTATGAATATCACACCATATGCTGTAGTGAAGGCTTCTGGATGGAAGCACATTTTTATAAAAGGCTATGATCACAGTGACTGAAAGAACAAATCTGTCCTTCAGTTTGAAGAAATTTAAGATACTGTCAGACGTATTGTAAAGAAAGAGCTCAAAATGTTCATCTGTAGAAAGTATTTCTCAAGGTCGCTTGTGGAAAACCCATCTGACCTTCTGAAACAGAGACATAAGCATAGTTTCGATCTAGATGACGGCAAAAACAAAGAAGTGTTTCAGCGTTAAGGGGTTATTATTGCTGTAAAATAACACTTTCAATCAGAAACTTTCCAACAAGGAGAAAATGAATCTTTCTGAAGCCAGTCAGAAATGATAACTAGTGTACAGGATAAAGTAGAAACCCACGATGATGTGTGGTGTGAATAATATAATCCTCTTTATGAAGGTGTGGTACAATAACAAAAAAGCAGAAGAAATGGGCAGACGTGTGAACAACCCCCCAATGGGCTGGGTGAATAATCAGTTCCTCTTCCTGCAGGAGACATTCTGCAGTTCCAGTGTGATCCTGCAACACTCCTGCCTCATTCTGCCCCAGAGCCGGGAAAAAGTCTGCTTTTGTTGCCTGCTTGTCTGCTTTCATTGTAATGATTAAACAGAAGTTCTTGCCTGCATTTGCATCGTTTCTGCTGAAACAATGCAAATCCAACATGTCTTCAGCTCAACTTGCTACTTTGGTGATTTATTGACAGAACAAACATTTTGCCATGAAGGTTTCTCTCCCCACCGTCCACTGAGTCTCTCCTGAAACTGTCAGGCGCTTGCCTCACACTTTCACACCATCTGGCTTAAGTGTTCTCTCATAAACCACATCCTCTCTGACCTATCAAAAAAAATGGACTCTATAAGACCTCTGAAGGTATCCAGTGGCTTCAGGCACCGTTTTTTTTTTTGTTTTTTTTAGCAGCAGATCCTTTAAGTCCTGTGGGTTGCAAGGCGAGTATTTGTGGATTTGGGTTACAGATCACGCAGACGCTGGACCACATTGAGATCTTGGAAATTTAGAGGCCGAGCTAACCCCTTGAACTTTTTGTTATGCTCCCAAAATCCATTTCCAAACATGTTTTGCAGTTTGGCAGGGCACATTATAGAGCTGAAAAGAGGCCCATGGCATCAGAGAATACATCTGCCAGTGTCATACCTTTTCACGAGTCAAACATCCACACAAATGCCAAGACCCGAGGTTTCCTAGCTCTACGGTGCCCAAGGCATCAATCTGCCTCTGCCAACTTGCCTCCTTTCCATAGTCCATTTTGCTGCCATCTCCTGTGCCTGTAAATAATGCAAGCAAACTCACACGTCTGTGGTGTGAAATAAAAAAAGACTACTATCGGACTTCTTGGCAAAGGCAGGGTCAGCATGAGCACACTACAGGTACACACCACAATAAGGGATGACCTGTGATGCTCTGAACCTCATCATTTCTTTCATAGCCTGTATTGAGGACAACAGCACTCTGTACCATAGCGGATCATCTGCAACAACAGATCACGCAGGCCGGCCGTCACCAGCCATCCGATCTTTGGTATCAATCTACAGAGTTAGGAAGCATCGGACAAGCCCTGCTTTTTCTTCTGATCCACCTATCTAAGTATCACAATTTTGTCCTCGTAAAAGTGAGTCAGATCCTTTCACTTGCACATTTTTCCTGCTTTGAACAAGAACAAAATCAAGAACTGACTGTTCATTTGCTTCACAATATATTGCACCCCATGACAACGTCCACTGTAAAGAGATAATTTGTGTTATTCACTCCACCTGTCAGTGGTTTTAATATTGTGGCTGGTGCGCGTGTGCTTGTGTGTCTGTGGCTCAAAATGTGCTAAAATGAGGCACAGTTACAGTAATTCAGAGTTCCCCGGCCAACTTATCAGCAAGGAAGTGAGAACCAGCACAAATTGGTGGTTGGAAGCTTTGAGCGATTACGTCGTTGTTAGTGGCTACAGATGGCTGCAACATCAGCTCTCACTTCAGCTGTAAAGCTTTGTGATCAATACAGCCTCTGTGAATAAAGGGGAAGATTAAAGAACACAATCAGTTTTGCCCAATGACCAGAAAGAAAAAGAAGGCAGTCTAAAGTCTGATGATTAGAGTCATTGATGACCTGAAAACAATCTTGCCATGACCGCGATTGCAGCCACTTAGCTTCTCTATAAGCTTGTTGTTTTTTCAGGCTTTATGAAAGTAACAGCATGCTGCCGCGGGTAAACAGGAGCTGAGAGCGCTGTGTGTGCACATCTGAAGAATGTGCCATGGGTTTGTAAGCATTATAAATGCTGCATCTAGCCTTTTCACTCTGCGTCACCCTGCTTTCTGCTTCACCGGTGTAAGTTACATCAGAGGGGAAGAAATGGTAGAGAAGGCTTCTGTTTCAAAGGATCAAACCATCCAGCAACAGATCTGAATTCCATCGGTGTGTATGAAGAGCATGACACCTTAAAGCAGGTTTACCAGCTTTCAGGAATTTGCTTTATGATTTCATCTTATTTATTGCTCTGTCTCAGGGTTATTATTTGAGGACAATCCCGACTGGCCCTTATCTTACCTCTTAAACATATCATCTTGACATTGCCATTATGTTTGAACTCTTTAGGAAATGACATATGAAAGAAATGGCAGAGATATTTACCCCTATATACCCTGAAATATATATGAGATATTAACCATTTATTACTGTGTGATATGTTAAAATTCTTTTAAGTGTAATCTTCTGCTTTCTGATGTCCATTAAGGGGAAAAAGTCAAGAATCAGATTTTATTCAACAGGATTTTTAGCAAATTTTTTACCATAAAGTGATGCCAAATGTCTCAGAAACGTTATGTATCATATAAGTCACGCTTGGCTCTTATGGGTTACATTAAACTTGACAGTTATAAACTGGGTATAAAATGTTTAATATTCACAGAACGTGATTTCCTGTTTTGTAAAAACTATTTATGGAGGAACTATTAGATTAAATTTAAAACTGAGAATTCCAGCATTACTTGTGGACTCGATAAGAGGCAACGCAGTCTAACATAAGAACGTGTATTTGTCTTGTTGGTCCGCTGTGAAAAAGTAGCAGCTTTAAGTATAGAAAAAAAAAAAAGTTTTCACACCCATGACGTGAAAGCTATAGTCTACATTATGTTATCAAACATTCTACAATGTGCCAGTGCTGCTAGGTGGTGGGTGACTTCTGTCTTAGACAATGCAGTCTCAAGCTGGCTGTAATACTTGGTTAGTTTTCAAGATTTGTTATGGTGAGTATTCGTGGCAACAGAGAAGCAGGAATATGCAGATTAAGCTTTCCGAAACCAAATTAATGACTGAAAAACACATGAACAACTACACGGGTTCAGCATGAAATACAGAGGATAGAGAGCAGGAGCGAGGCAGAGAGAAAAGATGAAGAAATACAGATGATCTCTTTTAACTACTCTGATGGGTCATGTAAGATTATTAGCTAACTAAACGGGTGAGAGAAAATGCCAACAAGGACACGGAAGGACCATGGAGAATGTGGTAATACATGTTTCTTGAAGACGTGGCAGCAGGAACATAGCCCAGACTGTATAAAGCTAAAAGAAGGAAGTCCTGCAATGTTTTTTTTTTTTTTTTAAACTTGGACGTAACTTGGATAGTAACCTTTCGTCATTTTATTTGTCATTTTATGTGAAAGTGCCATGCAGCCTTAAAACTTGTAGAAACTTTTTTTTTCAAGAGTCAAAAATGTTACGCGTTGGAATATCTGGAAATCCTGCATGATGTAAATCTGTCATGTCAGAGTAGTCTGAGACCCATCCAACCTACCAAATATTGTCCAAGTATTTGGGTTGTAGTTTATTTAAGAATAGTGTTTGATTCTCTGGATGTTACTCTAATAACACTTAAAATATCAGCTGGATGCCACAGAATACAGAGGTACTATAAGTGAGAGAAGTGAATGAATGGCAACGAAGAAAAAACATACTAATTTAATTTTCCCTAAATGCAGTTTCTCTGGTTTGTCAGTAGCGTTTTAACATGATGAAAGCTGTAATTGCAGATTCAGTCTCTGAACTGATGAGTACATTGCAGATGATATGTAGTAGCTAAATCTGGAACGTTCTAGTATTTTCTATGCAGACAATGCTTATTCAGAACTAAATTCTACAAAGTTAGTGATGCCGAACTTTAGTTGACTTATTCTGCATGGCATCCCAGGTATAGCTCAGACAGAAAAAGAGAATGATAACCTGACACAATCGCAGCTGCCTATTGGCACAGTGTAAATCAAAGACCAATCTGCCCCAACAGGCATGTCTTTGACGACAGGATCCAGTTGGGATTTCAAATACTCTAACCTGCCAGATAAAGACCAGTGCCTGAAGATTGTGTCCACCCTGACTCAGAGAAAATAATAGAAGTGAAAAAGTGACGCTGACTGCATTTTAATGGTGAGTCGGTTGTTTTTTTGTTTTTTTTTTGTTACTTTTTGTCCCATTACCTCATAGAGAAGGAAGAAAACAAAAGAACAGAAAAGAAACAGATGAGGAGAAATAGAGAAACATGTCTGAAAACAGTCAGTAAGCATGGAAGAGTTAGTCCTGAGGGATGACGATGCAACAGTTGTTATTCATTTGAATAGAAAAAAAAGCAGAATAAGTTTAAAAGTGGCAAGAGTTGATTCTATGTTTCACTGACAAGTTTGTGGGTTTTTTTTAAATTCAGTTTTAAATAAGCAATGAGTTGCTAGATGTATGTCAAACTATTCTCCATGAGGCATTACCGCTTTCATTGTTTTATAGAGCAATAAACTTAAAAAAAAAAAGAACAAGGAAGCCCCTGCAGATCCATCTGAACACAGGACTCTTTCAGGTTTCAGTAAGGTAAATTTAAGACCTTTCTTTGCTGGTCCATCGCACCAAATGGGTCAAACAGCTTATTGTCAACATCTTCACAATGACTCATTAGATTTCCGTGTTGGACCAGGGAAACCAGAATAACCTCCCTCATAGCGGCCAATGAGGACTGGAGTTTGAGCTCCTAGTTTTAAATTAAAAAAAATAAAAATAAAATAAATTTTTAGCATCACATCACATTACCAGAAACAGTCAAATAATCCTAAAAATTTAAAACCTCTTATTTTTAGTTATTTGTTATAGAAGAAGACTACATTACCTCCCGCTGCCGCAAACTGGGCCATTTCTTGCCTGCAGGTATCACGATATTTGCAGTTTAAATCACCAACTGGGAACACTGGTAGCTCTGATTGTGCGTTCCAGTTGTTCTTGGAATTTAAAATTCCAAGAGATTTTTGCTGGAAATAGGCGAGATCGGAAATCCAGATTGGGAGCTTCTAATTTGCAGAAGATCCACAGATTCTACATTAACTAATTGCACCCAGTTTACTTGTAGTCCATTCTTGTTTTAAATCAAATTCTTTATATTTTGTGTCCTTTAAAGCTCTAGTATAAACAACAGCAAGTTAATAATTACGTTGTTGCAGCAGGCCTGTTTATGTATGGTTTGTTAATCATAATCACCTGAATAGGTACACACGGTTCCAATGGTACACATTTATACAACAGAATTGTGATTTTCTTTTATGCAAGTCACTAATGTTGTAAATGTAACCGTTTTGGAGGCGTCCATTTTTTTACGAAATGGTGCACCTGGAACGGCAACTACCGTTCTTCACCTCCTGAAATTTGGAGACAACTGGAACGCACCATAGAGACAGGCAACACACAATCAACTTCTTGTTACGACATTTTACTCAGCGTATTTTATGAGGAAAACACTGGGAATGTTAAAAAATTAAATAATTAAAAATACTGGAGAGTTTTACACTAAAACTAACATAGCAAAGGGGCATATGCAAGTAAAAACAAAAAAAGGACCAAACTAAACTGTGTAAACGTCAGCCTGTCATTCATCATTATCATGTGACAGTGAGCGACAAAAGGTAACCTAATGGTGCTTTTTAGCAGGAAAATGACACACTCTGATAGAATATCCTACTTGCCACATTGCCAAAGGAAACAGCAGCCCATATTAGATCAATTTTCAGTGGTGCACAGCATGGTCAGCTGCTTCCAGCTATTACAGAATTTCCAGATGCAGCTTTGGTGAAGGGCTCCTCTGCAACATCCTGACCCTCACACAGGTAGAAGAAAGTTTAAGTATATGACAGCTGAGTGTAATGAAAAAGCACTTTTGGACTCTTTGAGCTTGTCTTGTTTACCTCCTCTGCCTCTGAGTGGCACTTTCATCTGTCTTCTCCCCTAATTGGATCCTGTGCACACATTCCCATCGTAGGATCTGCATCTCCTCACACGCGCAGCGCATTTACCTTCCTCACACACACGGCACATTTGCCTTTATGTGTTTACTGCCTCTCTGTATAATGACAGCCAGAGCTTTGCCCTCGCATTTATTTGCATTTCCTCTCAACCCCCCCAGTGTCTGAGGCCTCCCCTTAAACATCAAAAGATGCACCAGGAGGAAAAGATGTGCTTCTATCTAAATGAAAATAAACCCTTAAAAACGATGTTACAGACACGGTGCAGCGAGGCTATTAGTGCTTCGCCCATAATTCACCCCTTCCATGCCAAGCCAAACAAATGAGGCAAAATGTGCAATTGCACAACAAACAAGCTCACAATTAAGGCAAGAAATCAAATCATTATGTGCTACATCTTGCTTTTTTTCCCCTATTTTACTCATCTAATGAACTTAAGCATGCTGTCTCACTGCTAGCATGTGAATGTTTTCTGTTTTATGACGTTACAATCTTGTTAATTACATTAACGAGGACGTTCACCATCATGCAAAGTGAAATGAGACATCCTTGAACCAATTTGGCTTCTAGATTATATAATACAGTGTTAGATTATAATTATCATCCATTCATTATCCTAACCGCTTAGTCCGATGAAGGGTTGTGGGGAAGCTGGAGCCTATCCCAGCAGTCTTTGGGCGAAAGGCAGGGTACACCCTAGACAGCTCGCCAGTCCATAGCAGGGCTATATATAATTATCAGTTGGATTATCGAATTAATCAACCATAGGCATGCATCTACCAATCTATGCAAAACAATAAGATAAATGCAAAGAAAAAAAAAAAGAAAACAAAACAAGCTAGCAAGCAAACAAACTTTCAGCCAATCAAATACTGGATTGTATTTAAATCTTAAACTGAGGCTGAATCCCAGTTCATCACAGCATTACTTTAACCATAACTGAAGCAGCAACGCAGCTTCACGTCCACCCAGGGAAAATAATGGTGTGAGCTACATTGGGCCTCATAAGGGAGCGATATCTGCCATGATAAATACAGATCTGTCAGCTTCCTGTCCCCTTCCACATTCCTGATCATTAAGCCTGCTGTAATCACAACTGTGGGACTCATTAAATTCCTGACAGCCGATGTTGCTAAATAGAGTGTTTCTGAATCACTGGGCTCTGATATTGTTTCTCTCTAACAGCATAACAACATTACAATAAACAACTGACTCATATTCCCCTCAACAATTACTGCTAAATTTACAACACAAAAGTAGCAGCCTCAGAGAAAACACTGACATTAAAACCGAAGGTCTTTACAAGTCTCATTTACTTTTTACCCGGCTCACGCAGTGCTTAAATCTCTGATCCATTTCTCAGCCCAGAGTCATCTCAGGGGTAATTTTCTACCATCCACAATGTCTTGTGGCCTCCTCCAAGTTTATTTGTGGGAGTTTAATTAAGAGACAAGTCAAGATTTCAGAATCATCAATGGTCTGCAGAGAAGATTAAAGGAGAGTTTGATGGAAATCAGACAGAGATGAAAAAAAAAAAAAAAAAAAAAAATTTATATCCATAACCTGTTTTAGTGGCAAACGCATTGTCCTTGGAGCCCTGCAGAGTTAGCAAATGCAGCTGATTTAAGAGGAACGCAGCTGTGGCGTTACTCTCTCGGCTGAAATCTTGGCAGTGATATTTCACATGAGATTAGCCATGTTATTGTGTGAAAGAAGGAAGCAACCAGGACTTCATTAGTCTGCGAGCCACTGCAAGTGTGCAATGTGGTGTGTCGGAGTTAAGCTGATGTCTCAAGATTTAAATAGAGAAAGGAGCAGCGACATGACACATGAGGGTTATAAAGGATACTTTCCTGGAGCTTCCACAGCCACCCTGTAGTCCTGGAAACTCTTGTTGGGGTGGAAGTTGAAGATAAAGAGCACATTTGCCCTGTCAAACACAATGACCTTGTCCCCTTCATGCTTGGCGCTGATGAAAGCCTAGAGGAGGAGGGGGGGACGACAGTGAAAAGAACAGCTTATAAAGTATTTCTTCATGAATAGTCATTACTTTCCTCATGCTGGATTTAGACAGTTATAATGGGGCACATTATATCAGTGGACTTCACATTTTCAAACAGGCTGGGAAGCATTTCCACATCAAATTTCAGGTGGCACTCATCCGCAGAAAGCAGCAACCCAGGGTGGTGCAAGACAGACGCTGTCAGTTTGAGACAGCTGCACATGATAAAGGCGCCACTCTCCTGTGGAGCGAGCTACTGCTAACGTATCATTAGCAGAGATTATCAATGTCACCCAACCCCCTATTTTTAGTGCCATGCTCCCCAAGCCAATTTCAGGGCAGCAGATTCACAGCTGAAGGAGATGATAAGCACTCCTGCAACTGGACAGGCGCACAGGATGGAGCCTAAGAAGCGAGCTGAAAGTCTGGAGTCTGTCCATTTCCTAGCAAGATCTGAAGTAGCAACATTGCAAAATAAATTTAACCTGCATCTGTCAAGTTGTGGACTAAAGAGCCCAATGGAGTATTTGTGGATTTTCCTTGTAAATAAAAGTAAAAAATATATCAACCAATAGATATTCAGTCCAGATTATATTCTTAATCTCCTGATGCTTGTAAGAAAATCTTGTGATAATGCAATATGTTTCAAGTGCGCACCAAAAGAAATGCCCCCGTGAGGTACAAACATATGGTCGCCTGAAATCAAAGCAACGTCTCTTAGTCTGATGTTAGGTCTTAGAGTCTGCAGAGTTTCTGTTTATGCATGTGCCTGCAGCATCTCGCTGACCTGAAACGGTTTGAGTGAAACTTAGCCAGGCAAAGAGAGCGGGGTAAATCCCCATTTATGAAGTCAGCACTCTAAGGCAGAGCGTATTTACAAAACAAGCAGTGAAATCCAATATTTTCACAAGCTGGGCTCCATCCTTCTTGCTTCTTCCCTTCAGTGGAACTTGCGTTCGGTCAGCTCTAGGTGCATGCAGCACAGCTTGCAGAAAGAAAGAGGATTTGAGTTTGAGTTTTGATTTTCACCACAGACGATGCATAAAAATGCATAAAAAAATGAACTGTGATCTGCAGCTGGAACTTAAGATGTCCAGCGTGAGGTTTGCTTTGGAAACATTGTCTGACCGATTCATCGTTTAACTTGCTTAATTAGAAAACACAAATGAAAAACAAAGCCTTCAATGACCTTAACAGAACAAATAATCAAAGAATTAAAGCTTATTTCTTTGTTTGACACTTAAAAAAAATATGCATTTCAATTTCCTTGTCAGCATATACGGATATTTTAGGGGAGGGTTGCAAGTCTGGACAGAAAAGCTATAATGGGTCTTATAACACAGATCACACTGGGTGCCACAGCGTGCTGGTTTTTATTGAGATCTAATCACTTTTTTTTTTTTTTATACCTCTAGCAATGCTATTGCTGCAACAGTTTGGCCTTTTAAGGCTGTACAGCTCATCTCTTCTTATTCTAAACAAAGAGCCAGCGTGTTTCTATTTCAACTAAGTTCATCTTCCTGAGTGAAGCTGCTTACATATCATCTTATGCTTTTCATTTCAGCTGTAAAACGCCCTTGGATCCACCCACCACAGTGAAATATTGAACTCGCTGAGCTGTAGAATATATCTAATAAATGCAATTACCTTGGCAATGTCATTGATAAGCTCCACAGAGGATTCAGACTTATCTGGTTATTACAGCTGAATCTTTGAACATTATCTGTGAGTGATGTCCTACAAAGTCTTTTTCGGATACTGTATTAATCCCTGAATAAGTGAATGCCGTTTTTTGATTTTTTCCTTTGGGGCTTCTGTGCAGAAGGACTGAAACACAGGATCACTGCCAAAATCCACTGGGACTGAATTAATATCTTTTTTATGGATTGGTCTACAGGTCATTTAATTCAGATTTGTATAAATATCCATTCAGAATGATAATCTTTCTGATCCATGTGACCTACTGTGTATGTTTTCTGCTGATGAAAGGAACCAGATAAGGAGACACTCACATTGAAGGAAGCCAGTTTTACAGACTTGTCACACGTGGATAGTCCACACGTCGACTCTTCCTGAAAAAGCCCTCTTTGAGCATCAGATGAATTATGGTGCTGAAATTGGAACTTTTGAGGAGTTTCTGAAAACTCTAAGAAACCTTTTATTGGAATAAGCAAAGCCATGTGAAATTATTGTAATTAGATCTCTTCAAGGTGGTTTTGCATTCCAGTCTTTAGGAGGATCTTGTTGCAAACTTTACATTTAAAACCCAACAACATGGTTTTTCCTCCTCCACAGACACTGGACAGCAAACATTATCCAGAACAGATGTGTTTTTAAAACCACTGAAAAAGGTTTGGAAGTTTTAAAGTTTAAAGTTTAAATATTGAACAAATGAAAGATGATAAGAAAAAAAAAAAAAATGTACATACCTATACATACATGTGTACACACTTCTACCTACTTATACATACTAAGGAAGAAAATAATAATAATATTTATAATAACAATCATACTAATTCCTCATCAATTCAATAATTAAATAAATTCGGGAAAGAAAAGGAGTTAAATTCTTATAAATGTGAGCTGATGTCAGGATTAAAATTTGATGATTTATTTCCTCAATTTACAGTGAATTCTCCAGATGAGACCTGGAGAAGACTTACTCAGGATATGAGAAAAGCCAAATTTCTTATCTTGTCATTGTCCTACTTTTATGTTTGTGTTTGTTTATTTGATCTAAAAATAATCAAACAGCATACCTGTCCTTTCTAATAAGTAGACATACAGTTAAATAATCAAGAGCTTGATGGAATTAAAGAAAATCCAGCGTTTTTACCTGTTTTGTCCTGGTACTTTCTGTTCCTGTAATTAAGTTTAGCCTCCAACGTGATGCTTATTGATTTTTTCCAACAAATTAAGGTCCACTCCCACACGCCACATGGCGCAAATAATTAAATGTTAACCAGCATTTTTTTTCTTTTTTTAAGCACAGGAAACTAACGAGAGTTCCATCCATTTTTCCCGCTCTGGATGCCAAGAGGTTTTGGATTTTTCAAACACAGTGGTAAATATTTTGGCCGGTATTTTTCCTCTGTTTGTCAGATGAAACCACCAATCAGAACCAAACGAGACGCCAGAATGAGAGTATGAACAACTGCAGACAAGCTGATGAGTGATGGGTGAATGTTTTCAGACCTCTGGGAGCTGGAGGACTCAAATCCACCAGCTTGCACTCCCCTCAACATCCTGGATCAGTCCAGTTGGTTGTGACTTGGTTTCTCTTAAGTCCTAATGGGATCTTTCGTCTGCAGCGATGTGGAAGGACAAGAACCCGTCTGCTCTCTGATTGGGCAGTTTAATTAGTTACCATCCAATCAGATAGAGGTATAAAGACAGGGTCAAAATGTGCAACTCCAACATCTGAGCCTTGGATGCAGTTTTGTGCTTTGCATCTGTGGACAGGATGCTTCCAAAAGAACTTTTATTTTGTCCCACAAATATAAATCTGTTTTACAAACATGCAAATACTTTCCTGCCCTTTTAAAAACCAGATTTTTTTTGGGCAAGTTGTTTTTGCAGGATGGCAAAACTTTACTTCCAAATATAAACTCTGAAATGATTTGCAAACATACACTACCAGTCAAATGGTTGGACACACTTTTCCATTAAATTCAAGGGGAAAGTGTGTCTAAACTTTTGACTGATATTTACAGCTGAAAGATCTTTATGACTTCATGTTGAGCCAATATGAATGGTTAAGTTTCTAGAATATAAGAAAAATTTCTTTTTTTTTTTCCCGTAGGCCCATCAGCAGATGAACAGGTGCCACAGTTGGGTATAAAAGGAGCTGCTCTTAAAATGGATAAAAGCCAAAAATCTGCACAAACTTCTAGCATTTAGTGTATGACTGCCTGGTTTGTTCTCAATTGTTTTTGAGAAAATCCATCTTTGAGCTTAAACTATAAGAGAATCTTGTGCTCTCCTGAACCACCCCATTAAGTTGATAATGTAACAATTATAACTTACAGTATATAGAGAGTCAAACTTTTTCCATGAGCTTAAAGAAAGAAATGTTTTTTTGTTTTGTTTTTAATCGATTCAAACAAATTAAATACTGATAGTCTACTTGTTTTCTACATAGCCTAAATTGATTTAGTTGGCTTAAAAAAATGGATTTTGAAATAACCACACACCCCCTGCATAGATCCATAGGGTGGCTTTAGATTAGATGGAAGAACAGTTGTCTCCCATCGGGAAAGGATCGATTCCAGGCTTCCCCTGACTACACAGTGAAGTATCCTCGGGCAAGACACTGAACCCCATGTTGCTTCCTGGTGTGTTTATCATGTCAATCTGTATCTATCTATAAATGTGAGTGATAGGAGAAAGCACTTAGTATGAAACAACAGAACTGCTGTATGAGAGATAGTGTGTGTGTGTGTGTGTGTGTGTGATGAATATGACATGTGGTGTAAAAGCACTGTGTGTGGTCAACATTCGAGTTGAAAAGTGCTTGTAGTGATCTTGGCCTCCCAGGATTAAAAACATTCGACTGGATTAAACAATAGTTGTATTTCTTTCTCTGCAGTAAGATTGGTCCACACAGGACGAAGAGAGAGTGACCATTTGACCCAAGAGGCGTGGTGACACTCAGAGATTTACACCTTTACTCCCTACAGAATGCAGTTGTGTCAACACGAAGGATTAAAGCACATCTAACAATTTATGGTTGCAGGTCGGGGGAAATGCCGAGAGTCGCATCTGACCAAACCCTGGTTCTGGTCAGAAATGACACTTCTAAGCCAAAAGACGAGACTCCATGGCGCCAGAACAACCCCTCCCCTGACGGAGAAGGAGACAGAAGGAATCCAAACTTCTTTCCCCAATTGAAGGAACCGATCTAACTTAGTCTAAAAGACTGTGGTTAATTGTTTTGGTTGAATTTCTTCTTTTCCATTATTTTATCTTGATATGTGATTTAATTCTTTGAACTGATCACACACACACATTAATCATAAACACTGCGGTAAATAATTGTTGATTATGTTTTCCAAGCTTCAGACTTCTCTTAAGCTACTAATGTGAATGAATAAAATGTGAGTTTTCTTTTTAGGATCACCCAATGAGGACGAGTCATGACAATTAATTAATCCACCTTTAATAAAAATTACATGTAGCCAATCTTTTCATGTGTGAAAGTAATACTATAAAATGCTTTCCTTCGCCAGCAAACGAGGAATCTGCATAACTCTGAAAGAATGAATGAGTTGAAAGTATCCTGTTCACATTAATGAGATGCAGAGGGAAGGAACTAGAGCTGACCTGATTGGATAAGGTTGGTCAGCCTCTGACAGAAGCAACTCATGATTGGCTGGAAGTTCGAAAGGCGGGTCTGTTTAAATTAGACTGGCAGACCAACTTCCTGAGCTTTTTCTCCTCCAGGCTTTTTGTCTTCGTTTAAGCTTTTTGTCTCCTCTAAGTTTCTTTCTTGTCCTTAGCTTTTGTCTTTAGCCTTTCGTCTTCTTTTCTTTTGTTATTTCATTATAAGTTTTTACCTCTCCGTTCTTCCGAACGGGAGAAAGTACAACAAGTGTTTATTTGTAACCAGTATTTTTCCCGAGATCAGTAATTAACTAGAACCGTAGCTCCAACTTTTTCCATTACGTCTTTACACGTAAAATCTGGAACTATCTATTTTTGGGACAATCTGGATCATCATCACACCGCTCTGGAACTCCGCTGAACGGATCCAGAAGGCCAGAGTAGCTGCGTAGACCTTCATCTTCTGACGCTCCAGGGATCCAATTCCCCCGGAAACGCGCCGAATAGGGGACCAACCACCCGCTTCGACCCACACTCCGGATTCAGCGTTCAAAGTAGGATCTGATAGCGCTCTGACATTTGTGATGTCCCAAACCAGTACATCCAATTCTAATTAAATAATTAAATTCCAATTCTTATCCAAATTTAGAATTATTGAACACGTTCTTGTCAAAGACTTAAGTAAGATAATCATCCCGATTTATTTGCTTAATTCCAACCAGTTTCTTCCTGCTCCATCTCATTTAATTAATCTCAGCGTTCTTTATTAATGTTATAAATGAAATTCCATGTTGACAAATTCATCATACCATCTCACCAATAACATCTCTCCATCATTGCTCATTTTCACTGCTGTATGTTTACCATCATTGTAAATAAATATGTATAATCAATTCATCCGTTATTGTCATAATTTCTGAATGGACGATTTCTGGTTCATTCGTTCTTAGGATTTACTCCTTTGAAGTGAGACTGTTTATTGAATTGAGTTTATTTCAGGTGTCTCATCCGCCTGAATTTTAAGTTAATTAAAGGTGATGAGTGGTGCTCCGAGGTAATTAATAAATTCATAATTTGTAGAGGCTATTCCGCTACATGCTATATAAATAAAATCTATTTACTATCCCAGCGCTTTCCACAGAAAAACACTTAGGGGTACAGACATCATGCTGCCACTGTATAATCTGGAAAAGATAATGTTTTTGACATGATTTGATGTTGTAAGTTAAAAAAAAGCATAATTAGATGATATCTTCAGGGTATATTGTAGAGCTGTCATTTACTATATGGCTTCACATTAAAAACACAGAGAAAGCCAAGAAAAACAGCCTCAAGTGTGTGTCAGGTCAGCAGTGGTGCAAAATGTATTCGTCTTTCCTGCCAGTAGCATCCTCTGGGATCAACATCCCCTTTCGTTTTCCCATGCGGCTCCTCTTTTCTTCTGTCTTACTTCCAAAGCTCGGCCTCATCTACTTCTCCAGGATGTACCCTCCAGTAAGTTAGAACATACTCTTGACTGACAGAACATAAGCAGAAAGGATCCCAGTGAACCAGGTATGTGTGTAATTATGCTCTGTGGTATTCCTCCTATTCTGCTGAATTAGTCTGTCTGCAGGTCAGCTTGTATCACGGTGGTGGAAGGTGGAATAGCTTTAATCTAAAGACCGATTCCAAGGGATGTGAGGGATGGTATTTTTTAATCAATTACACACTCTCGCTTCTAATCCCTGTCAATTTAGCCACTCTCTCCATTTGCATTATCCCATTACTTTGCTATGAGCCCCTCAAGAGAAAAACATCATTTATTCTCTTAATTGCAGGCAAAGACAGAAGCTCAAGGAAGAGAGTGAAATCTATTACTGTTCGACTTGACAGCAGCCAGAGAAACGAGACCCTTCCAAAACGAGCTCCGTTTATGGTGCTTTCATCTCAGCAGGAAAACTAAGCAGGTGTGTAAAGATGGTGGCATCAGAATATGTTTATCCTCAGAGGAATAATCCTATATGAGCTAAATTATTTAGAAATAGCAGGAGTTTGAAACTGCTGATGAACTGTTGCACTTTGATGGGATTTTGTCATTGAAAGTCTGGACAAAAAGTGAGGTGAGTGTGTGCTGTGCTTACAGGTGGGGCCGCCAGCCAGCCGTACTTGTCTTCAGTGCGGTTCATGTCCCTGTCAAAGGCGTAGAGCTGACGGTAGCGGAGGTGATCCATATCCACCAGGTTAAACTGCCGCCGGGCATAGTGGTAGCTCTGATTGTTGCCCTCTCTGGGGAAATCCAGCCACTCAGGATGGCCAAACTCGTTTCCTGCAACACAGATTGTATTATCTTAAAAAAAAAAAAAGAATACAATTTACATAACGAATGGTGTTGTGCTTTATGAAGTTCTTTTCCCTCTGAGGTTTTGTGAAATTTTCACAAGACAAAGATAGAGATCAAACCTCGGAAACTGAGTGACAGTATGAACTTTTCACCACCCTCACAGAGGTTGGTACTTCCTATAATAACTCAGCTGCAATGTTACAGCAGCATTTTTCGCTAACTACACTGTGACAAGCTTCCTTTATCCCCAAATCCCTTTTTTAGGAAAAAAAAAATCCCCAAAAACAACAAAACAAAAAAAGTTAAAGTGCTGTGCACATATATTGCTGTAGACGGAATTAATAAAACATGTATTAACACTGAACTTACTTCTGAGCACAGGCACAAAACTTTCCACTTCCCAACTAAGTGTTTAATCAATTTCCTTAAAAATCTGTTAATTACAGACAGAAAAATTCATACTCATATCATTTCATGAAGCTAAATGCATACTGTATGAGTGGATGAAATAACAGCCCTGATGTTGGCATCCCATCATGCCAGGAGATGAGATAATAAATCTGTCATTAGATGTCATGACAACATCATAAACAAAAGAAGGGATGATTGAATTCCCCGCTGAGACACAAACAGACAATAGATAGAGGGGATGGAAGCCAAAGGAATGAAATAAAGAAATAATAAAAAATAAAAAAGACTGATAGGATGACGTGGTGCTGACAGCAGGTTCTAATGAACTACATTATGTTGGTGTCAAAGAAGTGAAAACAAAACAACAAGAAATGGACTGCCAAGAAAAAAGAAGCCCACTGCAGCAACTGCCTGAAAAATAGGGCAGAGAAACCATACAAGAGCGCAGACATGAAGAAGAAGGAAAAAAGGGAAGGGGGATTCTTTTTTCTTGTGACAACTGCATGAATAACAAACCTCCCCCACAACTTTACGTGAAATGTGAAGAGAAGATTTACACCTCAACAGCATCAGACTTTCTTCCCTGAACTCCAGACGTGTGTACACTATGTTTCTGAACGTTCCTGTGCCAACATTTCACACACCTGTGATGCATCAAGTAACAGTAAACTTATACATTTTATTACCTGACATGCAAGAATGACATGTCGACATTTAAATTAGCTTTAATTTGAGATATAAAACTAGATGTTAATGTGGTGAAACAGATTTTTATTATTTCTTTTAAAGAAGCAAGTGTTTCAACCAAACCAAGGCAAAATTAATTAATTTTGTAGTGTGTTTGTTGCTCGCAACAGGAGTATTGATTTAAAATTTGCAGGCTCCTGGGAATTATGATGCGACAGGGTAGGTCATGAGGTCAGCAAAATCAATAAATAAACAGGCTAATACGTGGTATAATAATGCGCTTCATTCTTGATTTATGACTGCCATCAAATGCTTGGACCAACAGTAGCACTTTAGTGAAGGTCAAAAGATCACCAAAAATCAATTTTTATTCCATGATTTTTATTGTTTGTTGGTTTTATTTTTCACAAAATCGGTTTTTGCCCCTGCGGCTACAGGAATCTGCACAAAAGCTATACACAAATGGGTTATTTCTTTTATGACAGACTGGTCGCAAATCACAGAAAATAAATGGAAGATATAGATTCTGGGAGGAAGGAAAAGTGGCCAACATGGCTAATAATATGCTCCACACAACCTTTTTGGAAAGCAAATGTTTTAGCTAACTTTCTGACAGTTAATAGCTGAGTGAATAAAATATGATATTGCTTCTAAAAAAGGCAGAAAGTTAAAGATGATACATCCCGTTGATATTTCAGCTATTAAAATTACAACCACCTGTTGAAGTGCACAAATTTTATTTCTGTTGGACGAGCGGCAGCAAAACCTCCGGTTAGGTTTCTGTATTGAGGTCAGAAGTTCTTAAACAGTTTCAGCTACTTCATAAATGAGACTGCTATAGTAGTTATTGATGGTTTGCTGCTGTGAAATGGCACCAGCGTGCCCCAAATCAGCTTGTCAAGTCAATATTGTTATTATTTACAAGTTAATGTGGTGAAAAAAAACGAAAGTGCATTTATAGTTTGATTTTGACAGTCAAAATCCCAAATTTATTTGGAGAATGTATTTTTTTTAACTATTATCTGACAACTCCTTGAAATCATCTTGTGACCACCATGAGGGTCCGATCCGGTTTGAGAAGCGCTGACAGTCTGTTGTGGATTTTTAGGTGCATTTGTGTGATGTTTGTTTCTAGAACTTTATTGTATTTAATTTAATTGGGTTCATTTCTCCCTCTCAGTGTTTTCCAGCCATGAGCGGCAACATGAGGTCATAAGATCAATCCACCAGCCAACTTTAACCCCAAGAGATGTTCCTTTTTGGAAATTCTGCACCATTTTCCACCAAATGGAACTTTTGCGACATTAAAGGTCTATTTCAACACAGACGGGAAAAAAAAAAACAAAATTCAAGGATGTTGTGGATGCAATACAGTACTGAAGTGTGTGGTTAAAGCAAAGGTCTGGTCATAAACCCTAAAAATGTGGATCTGATACCTGCCACATGTTCCCAAAAGCTGGGACAGGGGCAACAGAAGGCTGGGAAAGATAAGGAATGCTCAAAAACACCTGTTTGGAACAGTCTGAAGGTGAGCAAGTTGATTTTAAAACAGGTGTCATGACTGGGATAAATCCCCAAAAGGCTCAGCCATTCAGAAGCGAGGATGGGACGAGGTTCACCACTTTGTGAACAACTGTGCGAGCTAATAGTCCAGCAGTTTAAGAACAATGCTTCTCAATGCAAGGAATTTAGTGGCCAGACTGAAAACCAACATCGAATGCTTACGACCACTGATCTCTCAGGTGGCACTGCGTTAAAAACTACATCATTGTGTAAAGCAGGGGTGCCCAAAGCGGGGCCCACGGGCCAAAATCGGCCCACCAGTAATTTGCTTTTGGTCCGCTGGTCGTTGTTCATATTAATACCTTACAGAGCTTGATGAAAAGACTCATCAAGCTCTGTTTCATGAACCTCAATAAGTCCAGACTCAGAGGGACCCCTGACATACAAAGTAGCCAGGTCCAACCCAACATGGAGAGACTGGTAATGTCCAAGATCAACTTCATGTGTCCCACTAAGTATCAGCAACTTGCCTTGTTCAACATGCACTGTTATTTGTCATTGACATGTTGCACTTGGTTGCAGTTCAGTGGGTGTAATATTGTTTGTTACTCCTCTCACTAAGGCTTTATTCTTCTATTGTCATATTTATTTTGTATGTAACATTTTATTTGCCATGATAGGAAAAAAATATACTGTATTGGCTATTGAACAATAATTACAATAACTTTATACATTTACTTGTGTTTCATCCTTAAAGCTGCAGTGTTTGGATCATTTTCAGCTTGGCTCTTGGAGGCAAAAGGTTTGGGCAGCCCTGGTGTAAAGGATACTCCAACATGGACTGAGGAACGCTTCAGAAAACCATTGCTAGTGCAAGTTAAAACTCTACTGTGCAAACGATGTGGCCTCGTCGTAAAAGAGCGCAGGTACTCGACTGGCCTGCCTGCAGGACAGACCTGTCTCTCACTGAAAATGTGTGGCACATTATGAAGCATAAAACATGACAAGAGAGACCCCAGACTGTTGAGCAACTGAAGTTGTACATCAAGCAAGAATGGGAAAGAATTCCACCTACAAAGCTTCATCGGCGAGAGGCCTCAGTTCCCAGAAGTTTACTGGGTGTCGTTAAAGGGGAAGGTGATGTAACACAGTGGTAAACGTGCCCCTGTCCCAGTGTGTTTGGAATAAGTTGCAGGCATCATATTGAAATGAGGAAACAGTTGCAGGTGAATTTAGATAATAAAGGATTTGCAAATAGTTGTATTCTCTTTTTTTTTGTTTTACACAACGTCACAGCTTCAATAGAACCGGCTTTGTGGGTTTTTATTTTTTTCCCCTCACAGGATTGACCCACTGTCTCATCTACAGACTGTACAATACAGAACACTGGAGCCCACAGCATATTCAAAATATACTAAAATAAATTGCTTGTGTATAAAACACACAAAGTACAACATCTCACACACATTTTATAATTTCCCCTTGGAGATATCTACTTTTAATTCCATTCTAATGACAACATGATGACATTTTTTCAGCAGAGCAACAACTTCTTCGGCCTTGCAGGCATCTGTGATGGACGATCACATAGAGGACAGGCCTATCCTGGTCAGACTAATCTTTTTTCTTTTTTAAGAATTAAATGCTGTGTGCTTAAAAGAAACACAAAGGCTGATACAGTATTGATGAATTTGGCAAAGCTAATTTGCACCTGTGTGTTGGCACCATTAATGCAGCCTGCACATGCCACTTACAAGATTACATCTTTCCTGGATTTTTTTGTTTTTTTTTTAAAGAAAAATGCAAAACCACATACACAATGAGAGGGCATGGATGAGAAGGAGTTTAGGGAATTACACTTTAATAACACAAAAACACCCAAAAAGCTTTGTGCCCTCAATGCTATCTTTTAATTGTTGTGAGAGATAAGGGAATAATTTAAGATGCAGTAAAAGCTTTCCGTCTCATTTTGGGAAGAGTTGCCAATGTGGTGAAATGTAAAAGTGGAGGAAGATAGACTAATGAAATGAAGGTCGCACGATAAACTGAGAAAATGTTTGAAGTTTCATGCAAGGAGAATGACATTAAAGTTCAAATATAACTAAGATTGGCTGCAATTTTCAGTTTTTAAATGAGCATATAATCCCAAATTTTTCTACATTGTCATCCCTCTTCATAAAGCTACAAAGACAAATAAATAAACAAGTTTTCTATTGAATAAAAGGCAGCCAGAGAATAAACACAGTATTCTATGGATTTAGGCAGCTTTGACACATTCTGAGACGGATAGAGAGGCATAAAAGAATGCTCTGAAACTCCATGCTCATAGCTCCACCTTTTAAGTAGTACCTAAAGCATGAGCTGCAGCATTTCCTCAGGGAAAACGGGGGAAAAAATTCACACTCAGATGTCAAACATCAATATATGATGTTTAATCCATATTTAAATATTTTTGTGTATTCAGTCTCAGGCTGCTTGGTAAACATCTATAGCAACTTTGAGCTCCAACATTTCCCAGTATGACTTTCAATATGCTCATGAGAAATGGGCTCTCTGTGTTGCACAAAGTTGCGTACTGTATGTGTAGGAGTGAGGGCTGCCACAGAGGCATTGTACAGTTTTCCTATGAAGAAAAAAAGAAATGGATCCATGCAGTTGCATGCAATGCACAGCTAAAAGTTTTAAAAAAAATGCCACCAGAAAGGTTTTTGTACTTCACACACAACTGACAACACATGCATAAAAAAAGCCAGTCACAAATGCATTACACAGGTATTCAAGCATGCGCTGTGTGCATGAGATCTGTCCGCACTCTGTCCGGTTGTGATGCAATGCAGAGCAACTTTTAAGAAGGTAGTGAATTCACTCCTGCGAAATTATCATTCAAGATTCTGTATTATTGAAGGTTCTCTATAAAACATTATAGCCTTACACGCTGAGGCAGAGATAATGGCTTCTCTGTACTTTTACAACTCATTTCTTGCAGCAGTTTTACTTCTAGCCAAACTCGCTGCAAGTCTCAAAAGGCTGGGAATGCTGCTGAATATGTCCAGATCTACTTTAACAGGCATGAAACTGCCAGCTACACCTGACGCGGGCCATCCCCCACCTCTTGTGACACTACTACATTGCTGACATAACTGTAAGATGGATCGTCATGAAATGTGTTAGTGTGTGTTTTTTTTTTTTTTTTTTAAAGATGCTCTGACAGCTCCATTTGCAGGTCAAAAATTTCATTTTCAGTTTTGACCTGTAAAACTACAAACAGTCTCATGTGTTTTACAACACAAAACTGCACCAAGGCAAGCAAACGATGAAGGAAGGATGAAGTTGCCAGCTGTTGTGATCACAGCTGTGTGACATGTACAAAACTAAACTAAAACAATTCTATTCATCTAATAATTGTTTTTTGTTTTGGTTTTTTTTAAATCATGCAGCAGAAAAGGACAGCTAAATTCAGTCTGACTTTAATTGTTTTGCTATGGCACATCAAGTCAACTTGTGTTTCTCTTTGTCTGAGCTCGTTCTGTCTAGTAAACCGAGTCAACTGCTGTCAGTCACACAAAGGCGTTGCCGTTTGATTTCCCTTTGCAGATCCATGCAGCTCTCATGATGCACAAAAGGTCAAAGTGACTCCATGCTTACAGGTCCTCTTTTGTTTGTAATCAGGCAGCATGACCTCTTATCGGATAAAAACCAAGAGAAAACAACAAATCTATTCACTTCTTATACTCAGACTCAGGTTACCGGAGTTGGGGTAAAATGAAATAAAAAGCACAACAAGAGGGTGCTTCTCTGTGCTAGACTTAAAAAATGAAAACAAAAAAAAAAAACAAAAAAAAACACACACTTGACCTCTACAAATGCAGCAAGACCACCATCACACAACAAAATCCTCACACTGTGTGAATGTTTAATATGGATTTCTCCATTAATGGATGAGTAGCAGGTCTTGTAGTACTTATTTCTTTCTAACAAAGTGTGTGCCGCCTGGAGGGCACATTCATATGCAAACACACACAAACTCTCAAGCGTGTAGAAAAACACAAGGGCTGGAGAAAGAAAACGCAATCTGCCTGCTAATGTCTGTCCAAGATACCAAGCTGAGTTACAGGACAGTGTTCTGATAAACAGCTCGGAAAGAGCTACACTTCATTAGCGGCACAAGTGCGCTGGCCTCTTTGGCCTATTTATTTTCAGTTTCCCAATGTTGTACTTTTTAAAGTCTAGTGGAGATGATTGGCTTCCTTTAGAAGTTGATTGAGCAACCAGTGGGAGCCTTTGACTCTTCTTGTGATTTCAGCTTTAAAGAAATACATTCGACACACCTCCATTAGGCGATCGTATTCCTCTTCTCTACAATAACACGGCACAGTTCCTCCCATATGCCTGCATTAATCACCGTGATAATCACCTTCCTCTGCCTCCCCACAGCTGAAATAAACCAAATAGCACATTCTGGTCATGATTAAACTACGATGGATTCTCTGCTAGACATACACATAAATAAAAACTATCATAAGACACTGAGGGTATTAATATCTTATATAAATCTAAAGGACCTTTTGGTTTTGTATGAAAGGACTGTTTATAATCATTAAATGATCATTTCTACTACTGACAGGAAAAGAGGCAGTTGTTCAGTCGGACTGTGTGACCTGTTTCTTTACAAGTTGGAAAGTAAACTATAGTATGAACACAACAACAGCAGTGCACGAGGTCACGCATTGCTCCATGGAAGGCTGTAATTATTATTTGCAAGACTAAGAATTTGTTTCAAATCTCTATGATCTGACTGCTTGTGCAAGTTTTCCTTTTCCATCTTCACTTTATCAGAGCTGCTTTTTTGCAGCAATAATGTTCACATATGGCACAATGGTTTAATAGAGATTTAGAGCTACAGCTGCATTATTTCAAAGGGATATTAATTTTAATACTGAAAGTGTTTTATTTTCTCTCCCGTGAGTCTTAAAATTGTCCATTTTGTGATATGTGCCATCTTCATTTATTCCTCACCAGTAAAACTTGCACTGACAATTAGACTAGTTTAGGGATTAGATAAGGGTAACATAAAAAAAAGATACAAGCTGATAATGTCACGGTAGCACCAACTGTAATATGATTGATGGGTGGGGCTGTTATATTTATACATGGTTATGTCAGCCAGATTTTCAGATGGCATGTGCCGTTACTTGTCTGCACAGCCCTGCATCAGATGAGGGCCTGACAGTGACACAGTCCCCTCAGTAATTAGCAGCACAAGCAGGAGCCAAGGATCAATGTGTTTTCCATTGAAAGGATTCTGCCAAAGACAGATCAATGAAGGAATCAGGGGGGATGAGAAGGCAAAGAGTCACACAAGATTTTAAATGCAGCATAGAGAAGGAAAAAAAGAAGAGGCTCCAGCCATGATGCAATGATTACTTGCACTTGCTAGATTGATTTCTTTTTATAGTGTTAATGTCCACACCCACTACCTCCCACTCCCAGTTTGCACATTAAGTAAGCGATACTGGTCCAACAGCAGAGGTGGGATCGGCATAGCCATCTGAAACCACAAGCCTGAAAGCACAGCTCTAAATGGGATTACGCTTTTGAGACGTTTAAGGAGGAAGCACTGGTTTTCAATTCACTGTCCAGGGCTGCAATCTAGCGTCGGTCGGTTGCATCGAAGCTTTCTGCGAATGCAAAGTGCTTGGAGAAGTTTTAGCTCAAAGATTTAGGCTGTAAATCGGCAAGGTTATCTTAAGTCTTCGTTGAGCTCTGAAAGTCAGGAAGCGCGAGCAGTTTCATTTTGTCCCTGCTGATGTAATGATAAACCCACTGAGGCGTTTCATTACTGCCACGCCACCGAGTGCTTTAATGTCATTGACGCTCCAACATCCTTTACAGTATCCATCTCTCAGTTCCTCAAATGTGGATGCTCCCTTTGTCCTCTTGCTCTGTGCTGTTTGCTGTTGGTCATGAGTAAATAAATGGGTTTTTCTAGGCTAGGCACTTCAAATTGATTTACTTGCTCAAACAATTTGCTCTTGCACAGCACTGACTAAATGACTCTGCCATCATTGATCCATTGACACGGCAAGTCATCTCAGATTTACTTGATTTCTGTTCCTTTTTTTTTTTCCTTGAGTATTTCCCTAATGCTCACATAATGACCTGAACTCGACTGAAGTTCGAAGGGTGTCTTTGTAGCATTTCTAACTTTAGCAGTTTTTAGATATAGCATGTTTTTACATTGAAAAAATAGACAAAAATAACTTTTATTCATTGTTACTGTTAATTACTACATGTTTAAGCTGATTTCAGGCAGCCAGGCAACAGTTCACTCATCTCTGCCCTTCACAACTGTGCATTACTTGACGAAATTCAATTTATTAACATCTGAGTCCAGAGCAGGAAGAGTGTTACGATAAGGACAGATGCAGTACTTGAGAACAAATAATTTCTTTAAAGGTGGAGTATGTAAGATTTTCAATATTTTCAAAATAAATTAACTGATAAAATAACTACAATCATAATTAGATCGTTTTTTTTAACATGTAGGTTCCAGTCTGTCCATATTTGATGCGTTTCTGAAGTTACTGAAGATATAAAGATTTAGATGATGCAAGCCAAGTGGGAGCAGAAACACAGAAACTACTTATGTAGGTAAATATACACAAGTACGAGTTTGATTTTCTCGCCAGACAGCCAAGAGTCCAGGAAGACAGTTTATCTACAAAGATCACAGTGTTTGTCTCTTTTTCCCTGACAGCTGGTGCTTTAACATCATCAGTCCAAGTTTACAAATTAAAAGAAGAGCAGTGTCAGTGTTTCCACTACCATTATACAGGGGAATAATGGCAGACCCTCTTAATTAAGTTTTATCTGGTTTTCTCTACAGAAATCGTTTAAGTTTCTCTTTCCTCTAGAACAGGTTTATACTTTATCTGTTAATTAAAAATAAAACTAAACAGTCTGATGTTATTTATCTGATTTACGTGGTGGGATGTTGCAGCTGTGTGCACGGGGGAGTTTGGACCTGATGTCACACATAACGGCTCCATAATGGGTTCCGCCACATTTCCATGCAAAATGGAAACCTTTTTCCTTTGTGCATTTGGAAAAAGAAAAAGAAAAGAAAAAGCAATTCAACAGAGGAATGAAAACGATCTTCATGCAGAAAAAAATGCAAATAGGACCAGAAACGATGCAGTGCACATGCCAGGCTTCTAGTGGGCAGTAAAACTTTGACCACACACACCCAGGTGTGCACTGCATCCTCATTAAAACAACCCAAGAGAAGAGCTGCAGGCTAACAGCTAGTTATCAGGTGCATATAACTTCTTCTCTGGTGACATAAATGTTCCGGCAGATTTTGCTTCAACAGACCCATTTAATTAAAAACATGCAGCTGCACAAAGGTGATATGGAGGATCACCTCTGTTGCTGTGCTTTTTGTGGTTAAACAGGCTCTGAGCACACAAGTGCAAGATGGTGTGAACGATGTCACCATCGCCAAAAGATTCAGATTCCAGTTCATATGGACAGAATTCGCAGTTGCAAGAAAACTTTACTCTAGAAGTTGTTCTCAAAAGTTTGAGGTTTTATTCATTTAAAACTTTGTAGCAAAAGGCCAAAACACAACAAATCTTTTCTACTTTACTGACTCAGAATTAAAGTTTAAACTTGTAGACATGTGCAGGCACACACAGTGATCACAATTTTTCAGATGTAAGCTCAAAATCAGATTTTTTATTTTTTTTTTGTTAACTCGTCCAGGGAGGTGAAGATAGAAACAATTGCATTAAATCGATGAACAGTCGGAATAATTTTCATTCTCTGGTGTTACATCAAAAATGAATGTCCATTATGGTACACTACACACAGCTGAAGAGCCTAATCTTCAGTCATCATAGTAATATCTGGGTCACATGATGGCGTCAAATCCAATCTTCTATGTAGGTTTTATTCACGTCAACACATTCTCTGAGAAATGAGCTTTAAAAATATTCAGAGCCACTCCACTGGATAAAAAGCTTTGTCAGAACATTTAAAAAGTTTCCATGTTTTCTGCACCCAGTGTTTTTCTTTTGTTTTTTAAAAAACCTTTATTTATGGGAAATTAGTTTGTGATTAATGTGGGAATGCGAGGTGACTTCACCCCTAAGTCTAGCTGTCACATGATGATTTAAAGAGGCCCTTTTTGTCACCATCACATGCCATACTCCCACTGTAACGCTGTAACTGATATATTACCTGTTACAGTTACAGTTTATGAATATGAATATGCAGGTTTACTTGTGGTTCCAAGAGTCTCTCAGAGTATGACGGGAGGAAGAGCCTTTGGCTATCAGGTTTGTCTCTTATGGAACCAGCTCCCACTGTGGTTTCTGGAGGCAGACTCCCTCTCTGCTTTTAAGATCAAGCTGAAGACTTTCCTTTTTAACAAATCTTATAGATAGGAAACAAGCATCTCCTGATTTCAAGCCTGCATTTATGGGGCCCAACTGTTTGGGTTATGCTTCTGTAGTTGTGGATAGTCTAGCCCATCCATATCAATTGCCCTTCATGTAGCAATGGGGACGTCACCTGATGCACTGAGTAGCACCCTGCTCCTTTTCCTTCATGTATAAATATATGTCAGTATTGCCACCATTAACATATTTCTCCTTTTCATGCAAGTCTTTCTGAATAAAAGCTGCTGTACATGTCGAACCGTCTTTCCTGTCCTCTGCACCCCAACCAGTCAAGGTAGATGGCTGCCCTTACTGAGCCGGGTTCTGCTGGAGGTTCGGTCTTCGCTTTCTTCCCACTGTCACCTCATGCAGCTCAGGATGAGGGATTGTATCTGTTACAGCTGCCTGCCAATCCACCTAAATGCTGTCTTATTTTGTATGCAAATCCCTGTTCCCTGCCTGCTGATTGGACAATTGCTTGACCTATCAACAAGACTGCAGCGACATTGAAGGGCGATATAAACCGGCTGCAGCTGTGGACTCATTGGCAACTGTTTGGCACATTGTTTCCAACTTGGCAACTTTCTCGCTACATCTAGCGACTTTCCAAGCCCCCTTGGCGATTTTTTGTTAAAAGCGACTAGGGACAGATCTAGCAACTTTTACTGGAGTTATTAGAGACTTTTCTGGTGTTTTGGCGACTGACTTGAAGGCCCCTTTTGTTCTGCAGTTACTGTCAGGAACGAGCAGAGGGAGCCTCTCCCCATCCTAAAGCACTCCCAGCCAGCCAGCCTCAGCAGGCTCCGGCAGCCGGTCAGAAGAGCAGAGAGGACCTGCACGACTCCACACACACAGTTAAAAATGAATAGCGCATGTGCAAATCCGCCGCTGATCCTGCCCTGGCTTACAGCATGGGATGTAAATTGCAAGGTTTTTCACTGTCACGCCAAAGTAATTAATTACATTTACTCACCTCGTCCACTGTGTGTGTGTGACACAAGCTAAACATTTATCTTGTTCATCATGTCTCAGTCTAAACTGTATACTATAAAGTAAAGAAAGGAGTGGGTATCAAATCCTGAATTAAAAGGCTGGTTGAAGCCATTTATTGGAGATGATACGAGGGCATACTCCCTATATAGTAAGGCTGATTTCTATGCTAAACTACGCGATTAAAAGGAAAAAAAAAAAACACTTTGCTGGTCCCAAGCCTGGATAAAGAAGGAAGAGGGCTGTACATGCAGCTAGGAATTCCACACAACATAACAGTCCTTTGGTTAAATGTGATATTTGATATTCCAACATTTAACAATGGAGGGCAAAATTAAATTATGCAATGTGGATCTAAAGGTATTAAAAGTTATTTTTTTAAAGTGATAGCCTATTTTGATATTAAAATAAAAAACAAAAAAAAACAAAAAAAAAAAACCAATAGAAAAGAGTTTATTCATAGTACTAAACATATTTAGGGTGGTTTTGACTCATCTACTATGTTCGGTTAGTAGAGTTTAGTTTCTGTGTTTAAAAACTGCTCGGTCTTGTGTTCTACCAGCAGTGTTAAAACTGGTTGGTTCCGTGTTCTCTGTTTATTTCTCTTGCTAAGTAGTCTTTTGCGGTTTTCATAGCAAAGTAAAGCCCTTTTGGCTTTCTTTTTGTTATATTTGTAAATTGTATTTTAAAGCCCTTTAAGCTCCTCTTTCTGTTGCATTTATACATAGTGTTTTATTAAAGTTAGAATGTGTTGGACTAGTAAGTATTTCTGTTTTATTTATATATAGTAGTTTTGGCTTTTATGCATAGCTGTTGGAGCTGCATTACTTTCTGTTTGTTTTAGTTTAGCAGGCCAGTTTTTGTTTCACACATTTTGTGCCTTGTTTTCTTTTTTTTCTTTTGTACTGGATGGTTTTTGTTTTCTAGCCGTCCTTTCCTTAAGCAGCTACGCTAAGCTCAACACTTATAATATTGCCACCATTTGTTTGTTACCATCTTCACTTGTGACAATAAATTCTCAGAAATGTACCATTTAACACCTGTCCTCAGTTGTTATTTGTTACACCTCACATCCCCTTGCAGAGTTGGGCGTAACAGGATCGAAGTCCAGATCTGATGCAATGGGTTGGTTTCTATTAGCTAGGCTATTTATGAATTTGCTTGAATTGATGTTTCTGTAAAATGCCTTGAGACAACACTGTTGTGAAGAGGCGCTACAAAAATAAAGCTGAACTGAACAGAATTGAATGTACGCCATTTGAGCAGATTTTAGGCAGACACCATTTATTAAGCCTGTATCTAAGTTACTGGTACGAAACTGAAGAGACAACACAGACTAATTTTAATTTATAGATGCATTAATGTGTATCAGTGTTGGTGCTAGTTAAGCACCAAATTTTAAGGATGGACAGAAGGCACTGGTTTAAAATTAGTTACTTTCTGATTCCTAACCAGAACAGGAACCTGTTTGGTGGATACATTTCATTTTGTGTAAGTAGATTTACTTGCACTTTTGGGTCATTGTCCTCCTGCACTGAGCTTCAGTTGACAGGATGCCACCCTGTCATTATGAGACAGCATGAAAAACTGGGAAATTGTTTTATATTTAGCTGTGATGTGCTCCCCATTTAAACATTTTTTTAGTAGTTTTGATCTTTCCCCAGTTTTGACCAAAATGATTTTGTCACCTAAACTCAACCAGCGACAAGAGTCTTATTGCAAAGCCTGGAAGCAAAACCTGGGCTCTGATGCTTTGCATAGCTGCCGTCCAGCTCACCAACCTACTGCCAAACGTTCTTCATTCAAAAAACCTCTGAACATACCCCAGCATGCAATTATGCTTCACCTGCAAACAATTTGGAAAACAGTTCAGTTGCACAGACAGGATTACTATGGCATATCTTAAAAGCTCCACTGATTGCTTCAAGCCTTTAGCCGTTACTCTGATCTTCTAAACATCAGCACTCATGGTGCATCTGAAATCATCTTATGCATCTATCTTCCACCGAGTACAGCAGCTGCAATGCTAAATGATCTCAAGCTTAATGTACTGGTCAAACTCAAAGTCTGCCAACTCACAATACCATGTTTTTTCATGTTTCAATAAATTGCTGCACCCATTTCCACTTCTTATGGTAATATAGGAATTAGGAGTGGCTAAATGACCTTGCAATTCACCTTGAATACCGTCCTTTGACACCTGAGCATATATTTGTAGACATTATTGTCATGAAGTGATGGAGAAACGCCTTGAGGTTGGTTGAAAAGCGAGAAAAGGGAAAATTTTAAAGCCTGATAAGAGTCATTGCCAAATCAACTTTTGAAGTATTGTTTTCAACTCATCATCTCGTCATTATTACAAAGCTGCAATGATTGGTTGGAAATTAACATGGCACAGAAATCCGTGGGGGAGACAAAGCACCTAGAGTGCAGCAGAGTGTTCCTTTCAGCTCTGTTTTAGTCAGAGAATCAGATATAATTACTATCAACTGCCCTTCAGCTGCCCACATGGGGTCAATTCTCTGGCATTCTAATCATCATAAGCTGCCTGGTTATGACTGCCCAAAAGCAGTTTTGATTGTGCTTCGCCTCTCCTCCCCCAAACGTCATTCCACTTAGCACAAATTCTTCACATTTCTCTTTTTAAATCTCAAGAACCAACATCTTTGTGAATGTTAACTAGAACTGAAACCTTAGGAGGAGTGTTTTGTTGGTTTGGTGTTTAACCAAAGAACAATGTCACCAAGTGGAGCTAAAATGCTCTGGATCACAGATATATGCTGTATTTACATTAAGACAAAGTCAAGGCAATGCACTCATTCCACCCAAGGTCAGCTTCCAAGTGTACACCATTAATTATCACTTTATTATCTTTACCAGCAGGACTTGAGAAAGACATGCCCTACTTCAAATGATGAGTTGCAAATGAGGAGCATCTCAACAGTGATTGAGAAGTGGATCCATTTGAGGAATAAAAGTATTCTATCTGGCTTGTCCTGCATTTCACCATCAGGTCTAGAAAATGATGTCAACCCCGCTTCAAAAGATTCCTTTGATGCTTATCACCCCGATTCACTGACAGCTACTCCACAGATAAATTCCACGAAAGAAAAATAAAAGCCTTATGTACGTATAGTGACAACAGAGGAAAAACGCACCGAGTGGACGCCTTTTTTCTTTCAGTTCACTTAACATTTACACAATCATCTTGTCTGCCTGAGGGGGAAGTTCATATTCAGGTAAAACGCATTTCGCGACAGGGGATCAGAAATAATTTTCCTTTTCTGTTTTAATAAAAAAAAGAGCTAAAGAAAGCAGAAAAAACGCCATGACCTCAGCCAAACTCTTAAGCACTTTAATTTCACATGAACCACACAGAAATGTAGTATGATCGCAGAACATGGTCTCATTAAAAGAGCTGATGTCAAAAATGAATGAGGATTGATTCGACAAATGAGATGAAGTAATGCATAACAATACAATATATACATGAAATATGGAAGAAAAAGTTGTCAATTAGGCATGTAAAACACAAAAAAGATGTGTAGGGAATTTCTAGGTCACACTCGTAGCTCTCAGCATAAATATAAAACCTCCACAGATTTATCAAACCCCAGCTTTCAGTTCTACATCACACAAGAAACAAACTTTTTCACTCCGATTTAAAGCAGCCTGTTGTAAAAAAAAAGAAATTCTGAACATTAGCCTCTAAAAGGAGTTTATGGAGCCAATTATGTGACAAAGGAATGAGTGAATGAGTCTTGACAGGTGTTTAAATTTGTCATCTTGTTGTGGGTCATTTTAAGCAACCTGGACCAGTTCTGGGAATGACTCATGACAAGACTGTTTCTAAAAGAAGCGACAGGCAATGACTAAAACATGGAGACAAGGGAGAGTTTCAATGCCTGTTTTGCCTTTTCTTATCTTGGTGTGTGGTTCTTCGTATGCTAACAAAGCAAATAAATCTCAGCCTACCACAAGCAGCCCAATTAAAAGTGGATCAGGTCATCAGTCTGGTATTTAACAATAAGTGCTTATTCTGTGGTAAACTATGATGCGTTAGCAACTGCATCATTAGATTGTCTGTGTTTCTACAACTCACCCATGAAGTTTAGGTACCCTTCTCCACCCAGACCATGGGTGAGGAGGCGGATCATTTTATGCAGCTGCAATCCGCGGTCAATGATGGACGACATGGGAATCTGAGTGCTCATGTTAGTGTACATCTCCTTGTCCATCAGCCAGAACGCCAGGGTCTTATCACCAACTAGAGCCTAAAGAGGAGCAGCATATGTCATTACTCATGGCAGAAAAGATGATTACGATTTCCACTGCTACAGTCGGCGTGGAAAAGTTTACCTGGTCGTGACTTTCTGCATAGGCTATGCACTTCTCTCCATATCTCCGGTTGGTCAGCGTAAAGGCAATATTGCCCATGTTCCAGTCCTCATCCTTGAACTCCTTCAGGATCTATACAGTGACAGAGAAGGCTTATTGAAAAAGGTTATGATAGATGTATAGCTGAGAGATCTATTCAGGTTCTGACTGATGCTTTTCAGCTCAGTATCTCAGTTCTGGCAGAGTTTTCTCTGGGTTACACTTCTTTCAAGGATCAATCTCTGTTTTGACATCTCTATATCCGCACTGTGAGTTATGTCTACCTTTGAATGGTGGTAATGGAGTTTTTAATAACTGCACTACAGCCCATGGGTAGCAAGGCATCAGCTCTCCCAACCTCAGATGGGCAAGGTCAGAACCTTTCATCCAGACGGAGGGATTCAACAATAAATCCAACGGGGGAATCAATGCCACTGCTCTGAACTGCCTACATGCACACTTCCTGCCAATGGAGTCATTTTCAGAGGTCAGAAGGAGATGTGGGGGTTACCAAAGCATGCTTCCAAAGCACATCTTCCCACACAGTGCTGCAATAAAGTCACGCTAACCCAAACTGGTAATTAAATGTTCCACAAACACCAAACAGCTAAGAACGAGAGAGGGCAGGGAAAAAAAATACAGTGGGTGACTACAGTGGGAATGGTGATAATTTAATAATAAACAGAGAGGCCAGAGAGCCAAAATATCATCATCAAAATGGGAAAAAAAAAAGTTTATGTCCTCCAAGAACCCTTGGCAACAGACATGCTGCCTGACTGGTGGGGGAGTTGGCAAACCCATTTAAGTGACAGGCTGAAGTCTGCTCAGTGGAATTGGCAGTGACAGCTGATGGACATGTCAGGAAACCTTTATATTACTCTACAGAGCCATAATCCTCTGAGTAAAGAGAGTAAATTGTGCAGATCAATATGTCTGAGATGAACTGGCTGGTCCACCTAAATAGAGGCTATCCCACTTCATATATCACCATCTGTTAGCATTCAATCTTCTGTACTATGCCTTGTGTGGCGATATTCACTGCCAGTGCCAACAAAGCCTCCCCACCAGGGTGCTCATCATCTTAATTTACAACCAATTCATTGAGCTTTTAACCCTTTGTGACCTTACACACCATGAGGAGAGGGACACTGGCACCAAAAAGAGATGAGAGTGGACTGTCAGTCTTATCTAAGAGCTGGGCTCTGTTTCCCATTAAGGTTGGTTTTTACCTCATCTACCTGGTTGGACAATTTTTACAAGCTCTACTCAATAAAAAACTGCTTTCATGTCATTATGAAAAAAAAAAAAAAAGTTTACCAGGTAGATTCAGACATGATGGTGAACACAAACCAAGATGTGTAAGAGGAAATAAGATAGTGGGGGCTAATGGAAACTCTCCCATTCCTAATACTTTACATATTTAAAAGGTTTAAAATAAAAAAGTAAACAAACAAAAAAAAAAAAATTATGATAAGAAAAATATATTGACAATTATTCTGAGTGGGCTCTTCTGGCTGTCAAACAGATTGATTTATAGTTAAAGCTTCGCTTCTAATGAAATTTGTTGTGAAAAGTTTATTTTTAAAGTTCCAACGTATAATATTCATGGAAATCGACTGACAGAAATTCAATACAATTTTGAAGACTCCGTTTTCATTAAATAAAAAGCCATTTATGCCACAAGACACAACAGGTTCCCCTTTCTGTCACTCTACTGTTTTGCACAGTAATGTTACTACAGCAGCCCAAAAAGGACAAGCAAAATCTCAGCTCCCAGCCGGATCTCTGAAAGATCCCACGGGGAGTGAAAAGTTTCCAAAATTAGATGAGTTTGGATGGAGAATATAAATAATAAAAAAAAGAACTCCTAATGAGCTAAATAAATTTAAAAAAAAAAAAACTGGTACCAGTTTGATTCAAACTTCACACACTGGACATGTTTACTTCCCACAGTAAAAACACAGACGATGAAACTGTCTGCATCTATGTCTGCATACAGTGAGAAGAAACTTACTTAGAACACAGTGAGCAGAAAAGTCAAATCGCAAAAAAACGGCAACATCAGCTGGCCTACAAACTGGAAGCTCAGCTCAGATCTAGCAGTGAAACACACATCTGATAAACAGCATCCACCCTGCACCATCAAATCTAAAAGACGAAAAAATATATCTGGTTGCATAACAAGGAACAAACATCAGACAAAAGCCCGGCAGCTTGAAAAGTTTGCAGAGTATTGATCAAGTACAGCAGTAGCATGATAAATGAGAACACTATTCAAGCACAACTTGGCCTTAAGTCAGTAGGTCACCAACATCATCAGTCACTAGATTTGCACCAGGTATTTCTAGCCGTACATATGCTAAGAATATCTATCAAATGTATTTTTTCCTGTCCTTGTAATCACTCACCTTTTAAGTAAATCCATTAAAGGTTGTAAAGTTAAACAAATGTTCAGAACTGTTATCAATTATCAGTTTTGATCCAGAAATCTGTATTATTATAACCATATTGTTTATTTTCATGCTAATTTTTTTTTTTTTTTTTTTTTTAACCTGTCCTGTCCAGCATCTCAGCATACAGAACAGCAATCTGCGTGCCATATTTTTGCCAGACAGATTTGCTCTGTCAAGGGAGACATCTCACATATATAGCTGCCCTTGATAATCTGAATATTTTCGTTATTATGAGAATTTTTTTTTTCTCCTTTTTTTTAAATTTTGCAATCATTGTGAGTCTTGATATGGCCGAGCTGGACCTGGCAGGGGAAGAGGAAAAAAAAAAAAGAAGATGAAGGGAGAAAAAGAGAGAAAAGAAATTTAAACTGCTAAAATTACAGTAGTTGCAAAACAATATAAACTACTACAGAAATACAACAAGACAGAAGTAGAATAGTGGCAATATTCAAAAACAGACAAAAAAAAGTCAAAAAAAGTAAATTAATAAAATAATTAAAATACCAACCGTTATCAAACACACCTGTAGAGAGTCATCAGCAACATTTAGTAGGAAGCAGATGGGAAGATGAGCGCTATGTGGGTGTGCACGTGTGAGTATTCAACCTGAGATCATGCAATCAAAGATTAGCTGAGTGCTTGTAGGGGAGCACGACCACGACCCGAGGCGTTGGGGAGGAACCCAAGGCCCCCAGGGCCCAGCAAGCCCACCGCACACAGAGTCCAGGCAGGCAAAGCAGAGAGAGCTGCCGTACGCCATACTAATTATGCTAATTATTAAAAAGATAATTGCACAAAGACATGACAAAACATGACAAAAAGATGTTACAAGGCAAACCTTTGCCACCTCAGAGATCTGCCCACCCCAGCTCCAATACAAAACCTAAACAAGTGGATCTACAGGAAACCCAGCAGATAACACCCTTGCTGCTTCCACATCTACATACAATCAGACATTTTATACTTCCTTATGAATCATTACAATTCAATTCGACCGCAAAGGTGGTCTGGGAGCAATTAATCTTTGAGTGAGACTGTCGGAGCAGAGAAAGGACTGAATGGGTTGACGACTTCTCTTCCACCAGTTCACCCACATCAGCCCTGGCCAGCCGAGCTTTCTGGCACCACTGACACTCCACTTCATCAATGATAATGAGCAGTGCACAAATCTTACTTTACAAGCCTGCTGTCAGGAGCCAACCAGAGTGCCCAGATTAATTAGGCAGAGCCAGAAATATATTTAAGACAAGAAAAAAAAAAAAAAAAAAAAAAGCCTAGCAGTGCAGGATGAGGTCATTTTACCGCCACCGACATGCTGCGACTGATTCGAGGGCCTCTCTACAACCATCACATGGTGCTCAGAAGCACTTAATAGCAGAGACGAGTTTAGTTTAAAGCTCTTGTTTTACATTTTGTGACTGACCTGAGCATCCTGCCTCTCCTCGCTTTGCAAGCACAGCTGTTGCTAGCTGTGTTTGAGTTTGCGTTGCTATGGGGACATCCTTTAATCACACAAACAGTGCCACCCCCGGGAGGTGAACGAAATCCAAAAAGGTGTGCACTTCTCAATCCTCTCGATCAAGCTATCATCTGCACATCTTCACATGTTCACAGTTTAATAAAAACCTCCTGCCAACAGAAATGTCACTGCAGCCGGCTTCCCTCTGCTGAAGGGCGCTCCTTCCTTCCCCCTGCGGTTTCTCTCTAAAAAGTCTTGCCAAAGAAATCTTTCGCTGCCAGTTAACACCGCGCAGAGGTGGACGCGGAGCACAATTAGGCAAGACGGAACCGCAACACGCAGAGGTTGCCACCAGCAAAGCGGGTCAAAGAGAGCGGGCACCTCTTTAAAGGCTTCTGATGTAGCTGCCGCAATGTTTACATAAACAAGCCGGGGTTCATCACCGCTTACTGGCAGCCCGGATTTCTTCCCCCCCCCCCTCCTCTTTTCTTAAGTCATGTTAATTCTAAGTTTTTCTACCGTGATGGACAGAACAAAAGGAACACAAACTAGAAATGATTTCTTTCGGCCTGTCTGAAACCAATAAGAGGAGAGCTGTGCAGACCGATATTTTATTCAATTAAAATAAATGGAGGAACAGAAAGAAAAATTGAGACAATTGACATGGAGGTCATTCAAGCTGAACAGCTGAAAGAAGCGGAGGGATGCTGGAGAATTCGCTGCATCAACCTCTCCTACACAAGCGGCTACCATGGAGCCCTCTTCCTCTAATTGTTTCATTACATCTCAATCTATTGTAGCTTGAGGGAAGGGTGCTTGTTAAATTAGAGGGCTTTTGTAACATTATCCATTAGGAGTGACAGCATTTTATGGTCATAATCAGATCGAATCATCCAAACTTGTGCCGCGCGCCTTATCTGTTCTTCTCATTAGGATATCTTAATTTTTCACAGTCTGTTGGTCCTAACAGCCTACTGCAGCCAGTAAATGAGTCATATCAATCAGTCATGCTGAGGACGAAACGCAGCATGAGGCCCAGCCGAGGAACTGAGAGATTCATTCGTGCACACATGTGAATCTATAAATAAGCACACAGCTCTGTTGCTCTGTGTCTTTGTCTCTTTTTCTTCCCCTTTCTTCCCGTCCCCCCCCGTCTGTCCTCCTGAACGCCTACCCTCTCCACTCCATCCATCCTTTTCTGCAACACACACCTCACTGGAGGCTCCACTTGAGTCAATTCAAATCCCTCCCTAATTGACACTCTGTGAGAAGAGGCAAGGCTAGCCCTGAGTGCACTTCACTGACTTTACCCAGGCATGTTCATATGAATGCTTCCCTGCACAGACAAGCAGGGATGCTCCCCAACTCTCCTCTAACACCAGCTCTCCTAAGGGAGACAGCAAATTTAATTGAAAATATGCGTCCAGAAGCGGTATCTAAACAAATACTGCATTAGATGGATTTTTTTTTTTTTTTTTTTTTTTTTTTTGGGTGTGTGTGTGCAAAGAAAAAATAGGAGGAGCGTCTCCAGAGGGGGTCCTGAAGATAATCCTATAGAACCTCGGAGGTTCCGTGCTGCTGGGTGCACAGCTAGCACCAGTTTCACAGAGGAAGGTCAAGTCTGGGACTCTCTTTATCACCTTCTTTTCTCCTCCCACCAGCTCGAAAACTGAGTAAAACCAACTGCTGTGAGAGACAGACTTGATTAACGATGCATCGACTCCCCCCATCAAGAAACACAAGAAACTGTAGCGCATGCATGCTGTGCTGAGGTCACACAAGCTGCCTTGCTTTTTCTTTTTTTCTTTTTTAAACTAAAATATGGGTAAATATGCTGCAACATTCACTGTGGGCTGCTGGATAAAAAAAAAAAAAAAACGAAAAACAAAGCTCTACATGAATCTTACAAAAGACAACCTTTTTAAGAATTCTGCAGACATAACTTCACTTCAAATGCACAAAAAAGGCCTTGCCTTAGTCTCAGCACACACAACACACACGCACACACACAACACACAAAGTAATCCAAATTCATTCGGCAGCCAAACTTAAACAGACTGACACATCCCCAGAGATAACCCGCTGCTTGTCTGTGCTCTACAAATGTATTTTTAAAGTCATATTAGGTGATTTCATAAAAAAAAGAAAAACCCACTGTTGTATACAGACAGTAAATGGGTGGCATTTTTATCAATACAGGCTTTGTAGAAACAACAACTTTCTGACAGCTAGTCTGCTCATGTAGAAGCAGCAGGAAAAAAACTTCCAGATAATGATATTTTTTAGTCTCGTCTGGATGGCTGGATGGGTATGCATGGGCTTTTCCCTCAGCTACTTGGCTTTGACATTACACAGCTATGGACCTGCCGACGGAACAGTTATAAACAATGTTTTCCCATCGTGTGCTATTAAGTACTTTCACAGTGGCAGTTTGGACTCAAGTGTTGAGCTAAAGGGTGCTTCAACAGTTGCAGCGGGGGGATTGTGAATATTTGGTGCCCACAATCACCATTCCTGACGGATGTAGCTTTGGGTGGCAACACATTGCTGGATAATATATAATTTTGGCCCGCAATGATTAGCTTTACAAGTACTCTCTTTATGTGGAGTAGAATAGACTTGATTGTCAAGCTGAGGTAGAAAATTAGTCTTTCCTCCTCGTTGGAAAAAAAAAAAAAAAGAAAAAGAAACAACACTACAATATCGCTAAACATTACTTCAGGTTGGAAGCTTTCGTCACTAAAACTGATGTTTAAGTTTTTCCAAGTTGCTGGTTTTATTATGGCCAACACGTCGCTGCAGCTTAACATTATCAGCAGATCAAAAACACACATCACACAAAGCGCCAAACTGTTAACACCGACGTACAACATGGTTCGTTTTGTCTAATCGTCTGCCAGACTGGAATCTGCTGTCATTCCCTCTGCAGGTATTTGTCTGTATGTTTGTGTGGTTGAGTGCAGACATTAGGTGCTTTTTATCTAAAAGATATAGAAGAAAACAGCTGCACCTTCTGCTGTGCAGCATGATTGATGATAACCTTCAAGGAAACATGGAACCACTCAAAATCTCTGACAGTAAGCAGGAAAACGGTTTTACCCACTAATATATTTTCCCACAGAGCTTCACACTTACAAATAAGGTTGGTCTTTTATAACCTTTACTCAGCCAGGGGAAGTTTCAACCAGATCAAAGATCCCGGTTCACAGTTTGCATTGAAGTTAAAAGTGAAATGAGAATATCCTAATAAATCACAAAACCGCAAGATAAATAGCACAAGTTAAAAAAAAAAAAAAAAACATGTCTTTTTACAAGTATTTCCCTAAAAGTCACAAAAATTAGTTTAAATTCATTCAGTAAAATTAGCTCCCTGAATTTGAAAGCACTTTAAAGTTGATTCAGAACTGAAATGCCCGTCTTTCCTGTGCAGCGGGGGTCTGGGAAGAGGCAGGAGGAATAAATCATAAAACACATGAAGGAAAAAAAAGCTCCTGCTTTTTAAAATGTAGGTCCTTAAGGTGAAAGTAGACCAAAAAACAGCTTTGTTAATGATGAAGTGGAATGAAAAATACTTTTCTCGTCCCACAGGGAAATTTAAATGTTGTAGTAGGTTTTCTGTTTTGCACTGGAGCTGAAGGAGTCTCTCACTGAACACACTCTGTTGTTTCTTCACTGTGTTGTGTGGAGGATATGAAATAGCATCCATTATCCTCACCAGCTCGTGCGAAATTCTTTTCTGATCAATCAGCTCCAGAGTTATTCCCAGCACAGACGCAACGCAGTCTTCCTGATCAGTGTGTTCAGTCTCTGGTTCCGATGCTGCAAAGCAGATTTCCACAACAGACTCATAGGAGATGCAAAACTTGAAAGCAGACAGAATGGTTTTAGCTTCCTTCAGAAGCAGAGCGTGCTCTGTCCTTTACTTGTAGATTCTTCTGCGTTGCATTTCCAGTCTAGTCTGTTGTCTGGCTGAAGTACTTGTATTCTTTCACCATCTCTACCTCTTCTCCCGGGATGTAAACAGTTTTGTTTACTCTTGCTCCTCCTAAAGTCAACAATCATCTCTTCTGTTTTGTTTGTATTTAAGATTAGTTTTTCTGCAGATGACAGGACTCAGAGTTGTATGGAAAGTCTGAGGTGTACAGTGTAAACAGAAACGGTGAGAGTACAGTCCCTTGTGGTGCTCCAGTGTTGTTGACTACTATCGCAGACACACAACCTTTCAGTCTCACAAACTGCGTTCTGTTTGTTAGGTACTCATAAATCCAGGTGGTTGTTGAATTTGGGAAGTTTCTCACATAATAGAGCATTTGAATTGGACTAAAATGAAAGAACATGATCCTCAAAGTGCTGCCTGATTGGTCCAGATGAGTGGGCTCTGAAGCAGGTACATGAAGCGACCAATTGCAATCACCAAACTGTAATGAGATGATGATATAATATATTAGGGCAGCTGGTCTGTACCCATTTAGGTCGGATAGTTGGGATTTTTTAGGACCCGGAAACCAGGTTGTTTTCCCACAGTACGCACCTCTTTTCTGACTCATTCTGGTGTTGAAAAGGCGCTGACGAGTCCAACATATTTGTTCCATGCAGGTTTTCACAACCCTGGAGCTGACTCCATCAGGACCTGCAGCCTTGTTCCGGTTCAGTTTTCACAGTCGTTTCTTCACTTGACCGCAGGAGACGCAACAGAACATTTTCAGCTCATTAGTTCTGTCCAGGCCTCCATCAGTCTGATCCCACTTGAACTTGAAGCTGGTGATCTTTGTGATTCCTGACCCGACCACACATCCGTCACGTCGTTCTGCTGGAGCTGACTTTCTAACTTTTTCCTCTAGTCATCCTTGCACTTCCTAATATTTACTTTCAGTTGAGTTTGTCTTGTCTCAAATAACTCCATCTCTCCATCCCTGGAGGCTTTTCATTTGTTACTGGGGAAGCGTCTCGCTCTCTTGTTAGGATAATGCTGTCTACACAGAAACTGATATAACACGCTCAGTCATGGCACTGATGTCATCTCCGTGTTGTTCAGTCTGTGGCTTAAAAGCACCCTCTCTGACCATCTTTACCTTCATTAAACCAGCTTGTAATAGTCTGTGTGTTGACTGGTTGCTGCTGAACGACTGGTTTATACATGGAACATACAGAAGAACCTGAATATGGTCTGAATTTCCTAAAAGAACCAAAGCACAGAAACCACATGCATTTTTTTATATTTGCATAAAAATATGTCCAACGTATTTCTTTCTCTAGTGGAGCAGGTGACAAATTGTTGAAATGTTGGTGATGTTGCAGAAAGGAAGACACTGAAGTCTCCAGAGATCACAATGAATGCGTTAGGACACTGTGTTTGTAGCCTAGCAACAACGGGGCTGATAATGTCACAGGCTGTGTCTGAATTGGTACCAGGTATGATATAAAGCGCTGCTGGAATAACAAAGTATATAATAACACTTGTAATACAATATAACATTTATAATAACATATACATTACATCAAGTCCACACATGGACAAAGAAGACCAACCAGCACAATCTCCATGACCTCTGATCTCCATGATTTACTGGAACTACTGCAGCATGTACGCACTATGAGACAGTCTGCATGTAAAACACACCCACATGATCCAGCACAGACATGAAAGTAGAATCAGCAGCTGCTTTCAGGTCTTAAACAAAAGACACAAACTGATTGTGAAATATATATTTTTTTCTTCTTCTTAATTGGATTGGTGGATATGAAATGTTTTATTAACTTATTTCAAACAGTAATTAGAATAACTCAAACATAAATATAAAATAACAGAAAACAAAATTAAGAGGTCACACATGTGATGCAAAAAATAACATTTACAAAGGAGCAAACTACATGTTCGAAAAGGAGTAGAAAGAAGTGTAAACCTTATTAAATCCGACCCCTTTTTCTGAATGTCGATGTTACACATCATATACTAACACTAACTACAGAGCATAAATCCAGATGTAAATACATAATTACAGCTTCAGACAACAAACCATGTTTATTAGCCTAGTCACCCATATAGAGCATACAAGATCTTAACTCACACATACCTGCCCCAGACTACACTATCCATGATCACACAATCCAAAACATTGCAGCAAACAATTCTCTATCATGTTTGCTACAAGTCTCAAACCATCTGTGCCTAAAGCTGCCACATAATCTGCCAAACACATCCATGTGCTCCCTGCAAATGCATATTCAGCATACTCACTCCCATACAGTTTAAATATACTCTGTTTATATTTTCTCATATATAGGATGATGTTTGGACATCGTTTCATCTCCACATTCAATCCGTTCCAGCGTCTAAATCCTTTTTAGCTGTTCGATATTGCCTTATTGCAAATTCTGACCTGTCTCTAAGGTTAACCCCCCCCCCCCCCCCCCACACACACACACACACACACACTTCTTTGCAGAAATATTGATTGCAGGTGGGAAGGCACTAAGTTTTTCTTGACTTCATCTAAAAATTGTGAAAGTCAGGATAAAGAAACAAAATGATCTACTGCAATGTAAGGATGTTTTTGTTAAGACAAATATTCTATAAACAGACAGGAGGGGGGGGTGACTAGGACTGGAAACATCAGAAGGTGTTGAACTGTCCTTAAAGCACGTTGCAGCTGATGACAGGCTGAACGTCTCAACATCTCTCTCTCTGGTGTTTTTTGCTGTTTGCTCCAAGTTGCCACTGTCAAGACTCGGTTGGCCTCTTTCTTTGTTTTCTTATAGGAGATCTGAATCTTGGGAGAGTAGAATATGTGTTTTGTCCGTAAGTGAGTGCTCAGCATGACTGGCTGTTTGACACGGCAAATAAGCAAAGTAAGAAGCAGGTGGCAGTGACTGACTTCTGCTTTCCATTAGTAGAAAACGTCTGCTCGAGCACCTTCTTCTGCACTGTGATGAGTCGTGTCTTTTTGTGCAAGTGTGGACTGAATGTCTTGAACAAAAGTCGTAAGTCCTTTTATGTGCTGTTGCGTTTGTTCAGATGTTGACAGGACAACATCTGAACAAACAAACAAGACGAGTAGGGGGCGTCTTGTTAGCGCTGCTTGATGTCCAACTCCCTTTAAACTGAAGCAAAAGCAGAATTCTGGATAAATCCTGTCTGAAATTAGTGGTGGCTTCTTCATAGAGCATTTACCAAAATATTAGAGGTTTGATTTTGCAAGAAAAAAAAATCTATTTAATCCTGTAGATAAGCAAGAATCAAGCAAAGTTTACACAGAATGAGAAGCCATGATGAGATGAGTCACACAATCCTAAAGCAGAGCTGTGATGTCTCTTTGAAGGCCAAAAACACCTCCTCTCTTTTGTTACTTGTGATTACCGAGTGCACTGAAATGAACATGAACTTGTGAGAGACTCATTTTGTTTCCAGTGTGAATTCATTTCAACAAACGAGTGCACGTAGCGCATTTGTAATTAAAAAATTAATGATAAATTTTAGCATTTAGAAATGTCAAGCTCCATTATCACGTCCCCCTAAAATCACTGCAGGAAGAGAATGAAACATTTTAAACAATCACATTTATTCCGCATGAAAAAACAATGTGGGGTGATGAAGTTGCAGGAGTTTGGATTGTTTTGGGGTTTTTTTTTTTTCCCTCAAGGAAAAAAAAAAAAAAAAAAGTTTCCTTTTTCCATGAGCTGGCCAAAAGTAAAATCCACAGAGAGCTTAATATTTGCATTGCTGTCTTATTAAGATATCAGGAGGATGTACGTTTCAGAGTGAATGATGAATAAAATGAAAAGTTGAGGCTGCAGTGTTCCTATTCAAAGCTCCACTTTGAACAAATTTGAGCATGGATCAGAAAGCACATGACCTTCAGGTTGACAATGTAAAAATCTTATCTTTCTTCTTGTCTGGGTTAAATTATACCTTCATGCAAAGGAAGAAATAAGCAATGAAAGATAACACAACCAGAACGGTTGTACAAATCAACTGCCTTTAATTTAAACAACAGTCATTTTGTTTGACTCATTTGTTCACAGCTTCATCTCTGCTGGGTGAATAATTGGACCCAACAGATGCACAGCAGGTAAAATTACTGGTTGTAAAATAAATTAATTCATTAAAAACAAAAAAAAACTATTTCTTGAGCAGAACCCAAAAAAGTAAATAAAAAGTGGTTCTAGAAAATAAACAGTATGATGTATTCCATCTTTGCAGCTCCACTTACGACCTCTATATGTGAATGTCATTACTTCAGTTTGAGGAATAAACATAATAAATGGAAAAACATCAGGGAAAAACACTGCGCAGATACTTTTCATCACTTTACCTGGATCCACTTGTCAGGAATTGCCATAGCCAGACGGTAATCAAAGCCAAGTCCTCCCTCCTCCACCCTTCTGCAGAGCGCAGGCATCCCTGACACCTCCTGTAGAGAAAATACACAACGTAATAACCACAGTTTTCCTCCCTAGTCAACCAACATCATATCATCGCAGCTGCATGTGTTGACCAGGAATTCTTTTTTATCCTATGATCCCTCCCTCCAAAAAAAAAAAAAAAAAAAAAAAGTGTCTTTCCATTTTCATTTCGCATTAACTTTTAAATGAAACAAGGGAAGAAGCAAGCATGGCTCACTGATAAGTGCTTTTAACTAATAATAGCTAAGGGCAGTGCCATTGCAGAGGATGCTGCTGAGTATGTGTGCGGCAGGCTGTGTTTTCACCTCTGCAATCGTGATGCAGCTGGGATAAAGAGTATGGAGGATGTGATTGGCAATCATGAGGTAAACCAAAGAGTCTTCATCCACTTGAAGGCCGAAGTATTCACTGTAGTCCCCTGAGAAGCCAGTGCCTGAGGGGTAAACACCCACACAGTGAATGCTCATCATGTTCTCCATCCAAACTTTAGAAATCCTCCCATTTTTGAAGCTCTACTTCTATTCAACCTTATTGCTATGACATATTTCAGCACAGGTATGGCTTTAAAGATGCTTATAGTACTATTTTACAGTCACTATTTTAAATTGAGAGTTTATGTGAATAGGTGGACAAGCTTTATCATTTATGCATGTTACCCCCACCCCACACTGCTAAAGGAGGATACTTAATGTTTCACACCAAATACTACAGGCTGTATGTCAGATTCTTTCAATGCTCAATGAAATATTCAGAGTAAAAAATGAGTTTTCCCATGTGGAATGTCATATAAAAACTGGTTTATTAAAAAAAAAAAATTAAAAAAAAAAAAAAAAACAACTAACTAATATCTTCATAATTTTTCACTAAAACATGGTTTAGATTAAAGCTCCGATATGTAAACCTTCTCAACAAACTCCTATTATTTAATTCCCATGGGAGTCCTGTGCACAAAGAAAAGCAGGATTCACTTCCCAGTCCTGACATATGAGGAGCACACAAGCCAGTCTTACCGATACCATGGTGATGGTAGAGCATTGAGGTAACGCCGTCAAATCTAAAGCCATCAAAGCGGTACTCCTCCATCCACCAGCGCAGGTTTGACAGCAGGAACCGCAGCACTTCCCAGCTAGTGGGACACACAAACACACATGCACACACACAGAGAAAAATTCAAGGTCAAACAAACAAGGAGCTGTGAATTATTCACACATCTCATCATGCACTTTGGGCACCAGAGATTAATTTTCACCGCTACAGGACATTCACATATTGATAACTGAAGCTCCATTATGTTGGAGATGGAGTGTCAGTGACAGCAGACAGTGTTTTCATTAACTACACCGTAGAGGGGACCGTGTCTTTCACATTTCAAGATGTCATGATGAGAAATCAGTGGCTTAAGCTGCACAGTGAGGTTTCCTAATTTCCATCAGATTACACACACACACACACACACACACACACACACACACACACACACACACACACACACACACACACACACACACACACACACACACACACACACACACACACACACACACACACACACACACACACACACACACACACACACACACACGACCAATGGGCAAGCTTTTACGCCTGTCCAAGATTTTGGTTTCATCTTAAACGTCTGATGACTCTCAGGAGGGTCAACGCTGTAGATAGAAGTCATTGTTTTGTGGCCCGCAGCATACAAACGCTGGCGGTGGCTGCTGGCCAGACTTCATCGGCGGATGTTGGAGGAGGCGGATTCCATAAACGGCCTCGCTCCCCCATTCCCTAACTTGGCACGTCAGCTGGTCCTGCACAGCCACTCAAGGCAAAAGTACACTTTGCACCTCAACTCTTTCCCATTCAGTGGAGTGTCGCCATGGAAACGTCAGTGAAAACTCAATATTTGTTTTTCTCTATGCAGTGTGCGTAATGAGCACCAAATGAAACACTGTACATTCGGATGCAATGCTGGAGGGTGAAAGCATAGCGCCGAGGATGTGAGACGAATGACACATTCAAGACGCTGATTAAGTGTGAACTGTTCCCTCTGCTTAGGCTGGAAGTCGCAACTCAGACGTGCACTGTTCACTCTGCTCTAACAAAGGCTGGAATGATATCTGTCTGCTGCATGTGTGCACTGCAGTTCTTACAATCTTTGTGTTCGCATTGTTTTGCAGAAACTAATAACCGTGGCATAAAGCACATCCGCGCTCTTGACGGGAAGAAGCATCATAAAATATTTGAGCTTTAAAGAAGTTTTTATTGATGTTTAAACTTTTTTTTTTTTAGATCTGTGAACAAGTGACAGCATCACAGTCTTCTGTAAAAAGCTCCTATAGTTATTTTCACCATATCAGAGGACATATCACCATCGTAACCAATGACTTGGACCACTGCAGTTCTTCATAATATCTATCAATTGAAATTTTGACATGTAATATTGAATGATACTTTCCCCAGCGCTTCATCTGTCATGTAACTACAGTAGCGGTGTAGAAAGCCGACCCATGTCCTGAAGTTGCCTTTCCCCAGCTGTAACCCCACACTGAGGGGGCAGTTCAACATTTTTTTTTTTTTTTGCTTGAATGATGCAATCTCATCATGTCAAAAAATTGGTGAAGCAGCGCGAAGACCCAGGTTCATGCTTCAACAGCACTTCAGTAACGCTCCAAACTGCAAAATCCACCCCTAAAAATAAAACAAATCTTGTCCTCAACATTTCTGCACAAGAATGATACATTCATCCTATGAGCACTCGGTGCTGAGGATTACATCTTCTGTGGCAAAAGACCAAATCCCAGATTCCTTTGAACCAGAAAGCCGTGACACTAAAATACATTTAAATGTGTTCCCTTCTGCACTCCGATCCTCAGGGATGACCAACACCAGCACTGTTTGACAGGTGTGAAGCTGCATGTTACATCTGCGCTTTCTTCATCCCCAGAGGAAGAGCACAAGGGAGCCTGGTATGATCCGATATAGCAGCCTGGCTGGGTGGTCACACAGACCCTGTGATAAATAGATTAGGTCCTCCAGTCCACTGCGCAGAGCCAACAAAGGCTCAGACACAATGTATCCTCAAAGGATGGAGATAATAGCTAGTGAGAGCCAGAGGCCCAAGATGAAACCATACTGCCACATTAGGACCCACAATGCCATTCATCATCAGGTCCAATTACAGTGAGAGAGGTAGATCTTCGTACCAGATGCAATACGGCGCTTATCTATGCGGATCCATGAAGTTATCACTCAGTCTGCAGTGTTAATATAAAAGCAAATTGCATAATACGCTGTTCTCAGATTAAAGCACAGCAACGACGGTGAAATCCGGTTAGGGAGCACTAACAGAGTAAAGCTCTAATAACACTGCTTGTAGAGTAAGATAAGATAATCTATCAATGCTGTTTCACCTGCAAGAACACGCTGTTACATTAAAAAAAATCATAAGTTCATTCAATAACAGGACTTCTCTTTCCACAACATTCCTCATCAGAGTTCTTTCCCTCCTCATGTTGACCACGACCGCGGCACACACACCGTTCCCCTTCCATCTAGCATCTGGATGGGGAACGGATATTAAAAGGATGCCAAGTTTCTAAAAGCCGGTTTGCATAAGGAGGCTATGGCGTCTTGTCATGATGAGACAAAAAAAGATTTAAGTCCCTGTTTTCATAACATCACAGGTAAACTGCAAATACGAGGAAATAGATTCAGGAAGCTGACAGGACATTCTGCGAGAGGTGTGATGCTCAAACAGCAACACGAGACGAGCCTGATGGATGGTGCACATTTGTTGCACCAAAAAGGACAAATAAGGAGCCTCATTTGATGCATTTCAAAAGGTTTCTGCAATCTCTGCAGCCGACGCGAAACAAAGACAGCGACAGGATCCCGATTCTGGATTTTTCCCTTTATCCTTGTTCACTTCTCAGGAGAAGAGATGATTTTTTTTTTTTTTTTTTTTTTTAAATGTACATCACTTACTCGTGTTGTACAGTGAGTTATATGTGTGTGACCAGAGGCAGAATTCTCAATCATGTTTAATCGTGCGGTCGAGTAAAACACAGTTGAACATTTCTTTTTTTTTTTTTCCGGGGCTACATAATGAATTTTCAGGGTGGCAGTGGCTCGGGTTGGCTTGTGACCTGACGGTCTGCGGTTCGAGCCCTGCTCCCCTGCACTGCTGCAGCCTGAAGAGGGCATGCTTGTTCTCCGAGGGCCAGATAAATGCAGGGGGTCGTATCCGTCCTGAAACATGATTTGCTGTGGCGAACCTTTCAGAGGGTCAGGCCAAAAAATAAAAAAGAAATAGTGAATCTTTCCATTCCAAATTACACTGACAAAAGTCTGCTAAAAAAGAAAAAAAAAATGGTGGAACTTTTGGAAAATTCATCAACAGGTGTGACAGGCTGCATTGTGATGCTGTTCTTTGACGTCCTTTCTGCCGCCTGGCAGCTGGCTACTCTTTCTTGGCATCCTAAAAGGAATAGTCTGCAGCCTGTGAGATGGTTTGTGTGCTCAGCAACCTGTAATTAGTATCACTTTGTATATTTCATTAATCAATGGCAGCTTGTCATGCCTATTGTGTTCCTTTGGAGTTTTGTTTTGTCAATGGAGCGTATTTCAGTTGAGGCAGGATATCCAGAAGGTGCACGTTCACATGAATCATCACTGAAGTTATTAAAATAATTTGACAATTCGGACAAAAATCATGCAAATTATAAACATGTTCAAAGAGTGAAAAACAAAAAGGCATGGCCACTCAACTAGTTAGATAGTTTGCAAAATAAGAACTGCTGCCTTGAAGAGATTGAGCAACCTTGTAGGTCCTTCTGAAGGCTTTAAAAGTAGTTAGAGTCCAAAATGGGTTTTTGCATGTTGTTAGCAATGAGAAATATTGAATTTCTGAGCATTTTTAAAAATATTTAGTACTCTGTAATCCCTTAATAAAGGCTAAATAATCATGCAGGCTTTTTCTAAAAATGTGGAAATCGCACAATTTATTTAGATCCCTTAAAACAGAATAAATAATGACTAGAGCTTCTGATGAAGGAAAAATATTTGGACATTTATGCAACTCAACCCCCTTTAGCTTTAAGGTGTAGAGGTTGGGTAAGAATTAAACTGCAGTAGGGCATGTTCCTACCCAGTGGCTGCTTCAAGCACCTACTGGAAGCAGGCAGACAGCTCCAACAAGCCACCATGCACACCTACAGCTAAGCTTAGCTCATTAGCTGAAGCTCACCAGAGGGGAAAAACTGCTTTTCCTCTTGCTGTGTGACTTGATGGAGCAGTGGAAAGAACTTATGGGTGCTAAATATTGAAATGAATTTAAACATAATGAGCAGACTCCCCAAGTGGGAATTTAATGACTGATCAGACTGAATGGTCCGAAGATAGTCCAGGTATGTAAAGGAGATAAATAAATAAACATGGATTTTAGGGATTATAAGGGAGATTCTGCTCCGTCTCTCACTCATCAAAAGGGTCTTTGCTTCTTTTCATGTCTTCCTCGTGAGCAGTTCTGCTATTTTAGAGTTTCAATATGTCAAAAGATTTTTATCAAGCCCGTTTTTACCCTGCAAGCTGAAGCCAGGTTTCACACTGTCAGTGGATAAACCGAAATACAAACTGCCAAGCAGAAAATTGCATCATTTGTATGTGGCTTATTCTGCTAGATGAAAGCTTAGAGGGGTTATGTAATTTTAGAAAAATGTCTTGATCAGTTTTTTTTTATTTTTTTTAAATACCCTATCTAAGAGTTTCAAGAGCATAAACTATTCAATTAGCCCATCTGAGGTGTCTGTGTGTAAAATGCACTTGCAGTTTAGCAACGATTTAGTCATTTGGTAAATGTCTATCAGCTTTTTTTTTTTTTTTTTGCATTAATTTAGAATTTAGGAGCAAAGATGAACGGCAACATTAATAAACTGACACACATCAGAAATCTGAATGAAAAGTGCAGACATAAAGAGCCAATCTCAGCGCGAGTACACAGAGGAGTTAAAAAGCGCTTCCAAAAGCCTGTCCTTGGGCCTCTTTTTCATATCTTAAGAATTCACACAAAGATTGATGAAAAATGGATGCAAATGATCCTGAGAGAGGTGGGGGATTACAGAAAGACACCACATCAAGCATGTCAGAGCTCACCACTCAAAACCCAGACCTAGCATCAGACTTAGCTTCTCCTGATGCCAGCCTGCCGCCCACACGATGAACCGAAGGCTCCAGTCACCCGGTCACCGTGTCAAGGTGACTGATGTTTTTTGATGGAAACAGCCACAATGAATAATGCAGATATAATAGTTAGATTTCTCTCATCAATAATAGATGATTTTTTTTTTTTTTTTTTGTGTGTCAGCAGCTCGACGAGAAAAGGGTGAGACGCAGAGAAAGAGGGAGATGACCTGCAGCGAAAGGTCTCAGACAAGGACATGAACCCAGCCCAGCCGCATCGAGGATCTTGAGCCTCAGTACATGGAGCAGGTACTTATCTGTTTGAGCAACCCGACACCTAGACAGGTTGTATATTTTCTACATAAAATCTACATCCCGGTCCATTTAAGGCCAACTGATCCAAAGGATGGAAAGAAGTTGTCCCGCTTCACTTTGATCCACTTTACGTGCACAAATTTATTGTTCTATTGAAAATGCATTTCTACTAAAAATATGGTACAAATGTGTGCAAACAGTGTCAATATCGAAAGGCGAATATTCTTATCACTTGTTCTATTCAACTCACAACAGTCTGATTTGATTACATTTAGATTAAATCTGATTTATCATTTCATTTATATATGTTAAAGGACCATCAAAAGCAGATATTTGGGATTAATCAGATCATTGTCATAGCTGTATTAATCTGAAATGCACTTCTGAAATACGATATTTGAAAGACCATTGTCTGCATTCACCGGTCCATTACTGGACGCAGTCGATAAGTCTGAAGGCGACCGTGCTCGTCGCTTTTTAACTTGCAGAAAATACTCATGCTGGAGCCATTTAGCTTGTCAGAAAAGGGCTCTTCATTTTAGACAACACGAGGCATAAGTGTTTTATTCAACAACTATTTATAACTAATTGACCAAATTTGGCTTCTTTCTCCGAGGTTCAGGACCATGGAAAGTGCACAAGAAACAGCAATTTTCTACTAATTTAAACAATTGAAGCTAAACATGAAAAGACTTTTAAAACACCTGGAGAGAAAAAATGAAGCGCTTCTGGGAAGTTCTAACGCTGTTGAGTATCATTCCCCCCGACTGGACTTAACAGAAGGAAAAGACCTAACGCTGACCTTCTTCTCACTTTTTCTTATTTACTTCAGTAAAACACTTGATAAATTGACGGTCATCTTATTCTGATAAAGTCTTCCTCTGGTTTTTCTAACAGTTAAACTCCAGCAAAGAAATCCTCTCTTTTCTTAAAATCAAAAACAGAATTTTTAGTAGATGATAAATAACACAATTACCATTAACCTGACAGCTTGTTTGATTCATTTAAATACAAATTTTGAGCTCTGAAAGAAAAACCTCTTTAAATGCATGAGCACCAAACTTTCCTCTGCTCCTTTTTAGTGCATCCCAAAAGCTGCAAACGCATTAAATCTGACTTAAAAAGGACCAGACTGATTGATAAATCAAAATAATTTAAATATCCTTTATGTTTCAGGGAGTTAACATTTACAAAAATCCAGTAAATATATTGAAACATATTTCAATATTTTAGTAATTTAAAAAGTACAAATAATAGCTAATGTTTTTGAAGAACTGGCTAAAAAATCTCTGCACATTTCACACTTCCATAGCCATTCTGGCAAATGTGTTTACTTGTCCTTGCGAGTTTCAATGCAGCTCAGTCCTTCTATCAAGTTGGTATTCAGCAACTACAAAACTAATTCCAGCATTTCTGCAGCCTGGAACCAGTGCTTGCAAAGCCAGACGCTCTTTATATTGAATGCAGACGACTCAGAAGCAACACAAGTTAACAAATTGGATGGCAGGGATCTATCTAAACAGAATTTTCTCAGGACTGTGTTGAATGTTTTATGAGGAAAATCCAAAGTGGAACACATGCAATACAACAACAACAACAACAAAAAAGCTACTTTCTGCTACAGATGCAGCTGCAAACGCAGAGCAAAAGACGCAGCAACAAGGAAAATGCATATTTCTTCCCAGGGCTTGTTTCTGTCAATCCAATGAGAACATCATGGCCGGACTGTTCGGGCTGAAAGAGAAGCTGTCTGATTAAAAACGGACTGTTTCACGCTGGGTTCTCAGTGTGCTTCTGAGCTTCATTTCCATCCGAAGATGATTACCAAAAGCTTGACACAAACGACATGTCCAAACATCCTGTGAGAGGCAAAGAAGACAAATGAACTGGCTGTGACATTGCAGTCCTCCTTTGGGCTTTTACAAATGACTCCTCATATGCCTCCCTGTCGCGGCATATGTCTGCACCACGTCTAATGAGCGCCTCTGATATGAGGACGGTTCAATAACTAATGAAAGAAGAACCTTCCTCCCTTATTATAGCCTCCATGCCTGACACTAAGCATTGTATAATGTATTGGAAACTGCCACACACTGACGCATATTTATTAAAAGCGGGTTCAAAAAGGCATTTGATAGACTCAACAGTGCCTGTTCCTCTCATATGAGTTGGAATCATTTTCTGTGTATAGAAGCAAAAGAGACACCTAATTAACAGAACCTACAACAAAGCAGTCAGTAGTTTCACTGAACACCAGAAAAGATAGGGAATTTGTGGAATCTTTTCTTTTCAACTAATCCAACACTGGTATAAGAGGTAAAAACTGAAGTCACTGGAATTGTTATAAATATCCCATTCTGCACATTGGTTAGATCCAATTAACAGCTAAGCTAACTTTGTGGCCAGGTTGTGAGAGATGCAATGAGTTATCCTTGTGATTAGATCTTGCTTCTGACCTTCAGCACATTGTTCTGCATTTTCACAGACAGGCGTGGGCCTGTCTGGATGAAGAGCTGACTTTTAGACAAATTAGATGAAATTGGATCGTTTCTCATGGCACACCAGATGATCTCTTACGGCACATTAGTGTGCCACGGCACAGAAGTTGAAAAACACTGCCTTACACTGCTCCCAAAAGCAACTGAGGTAAATTTATTGCCTAGAAGATTGAGTTTCTATAGGCAGTGTCAGAATTAAAAACGAACAAACAAAAACTGCATCCAAATTATGCAAACATTTACAGTTTATTGGCACTGTTACTGATTTGTAACTAAAACTCAAATTTCTCTGCCATATTAGCTAGGGGTGGGAGAAAAAAGAAAATCTATTCACATACAATGATTTTTTTTACAATTTTTTTATTTTACAATTTTTAAATAAAAATAAATTTTTGTTTATTTTATTTATTTAATGTTTAATCATACTAATGTTTATGTTTATATGCATGATGGAGAAAAAGTTACAGTTTTTCTCCAGCAGAGGGCGAAATGTTTCTCTTCGACTATCTAGTAACATGACGTTATATCAGTTTTAGAAAACACTACGGAGAATGATGGACAAGAAGCAAAAAAGCGCAGATTATTCCGCCACAATCACATTTGAAGTCAAAAGTGTGGACACATGTTGGATTTTTTTTGCTTTGCAGGGAAAAGCAAAGCTGAACATGCTAAAATCTTGTAAACTCTGTAATGGCCATGTGGCGTACTGCGGTAACTAACGTTACTGCCCATGTAGCAAGACACCATCCTGCACTTTTAAATGAAATTCAAGCTTTTGAAACAAGAGTATACGTTCAAACAGCTGGTTCAGATATATTGCTGCTTAAAAACATCTTAAAAACTGACAAAGTTTACTTTTTTATTAAGAAAATCTGGCTCGTGACATAGTCTGTAAACTTGGTCATCATGCAACTTTTTCACATGGTCTGCTGATTAAAAAGCAAACTGAAAATCAGGAATATTGAAGAATCACAATTTAAATCGAATCGGCACCCAAAAAAATTTGAATAAAGGGAAAAACATATCATCCCAGCCTTATAGCCGTCAGCCCTACTGATGCCGGTTCACAAAACATTGATATTCTGGGTCATGTGTGTAATAATCGGTTCTTCTGGTGGATCTAAGCTCGCTACTTTTGCTGAAGTGAAACCATGAACCATTTGAACCATATAAAACCTGAAGCATATGAACCACAGCAGAGCCCTCATCCACATGCATTTAAGAACATACCTCCCAAAATTTTCACTGTGTGGCGGGAATGATCGGAAATTATCCGTAGTTTCTGTTTCTAATTCAGCATGTCTGGAAATCAGCTTCTGAGGTTAAATCATTTTAAAGCCGATGTTGAAAAAGGTGCGCACCACAACAGCTTGCTGATGCTCGCCTTTCAGAGGAACACAGAACGGATCGACACACTTCAAATTGGACCACTTTGCTTGGATTCCAGCTTTTAAATGATTATGAGCTTCAACTTTGCACCTCGTTGCTTCTGTAATAGTGACAGCTATTAAATATGATGTTAATTTTATAAAAGTGGCTGGTTATGTGATTTATTCAGCCAATTTATGGCTCAATAAAGTCTATGGACACCCACAGTGCTGGCTTAGCGCTCTTTTCTGCTTAATTATTGTAATACTATAACTGAAAATCAGTTACTTCTATGTAGAGAAGAGCTGAAATGTTTTGGACATAATGGCTCAGATTTGGCTAACCACTTTCATGTGCTGCTTGTGTTATAACCCCATTACACTTTTAAAAATGTGAACAGTAAAATCTAATGAAAGGACATTTTACTGTTTTGTGAGTAAATTAACAGTAATTTATTTATACTTGTCAAAGATCGGATTTAAACTCCCTCCATACATGCAAGTTGGACACTCTGGATATAAATGCACTAAAGACACATGGGATGAAATAAATGCAAAGCTTAGGTAAACGAGTAAACAAACAAAAAGGCACCTGGAGTAGTTGAAGAGGCGGCTGTCCCAGAGTGTGTGCTCCCCTCTGGGTGGCGAGTGAAAGAAACACGAGTCGGAGCCGTCAAAACGATTCAGGCCGTCCTCTGTGTTTTTGGATGCGTGGCTGTGAACCACATCCAGCAGAACCACAATGCCCATTGAATGCGCCACATCAATCAGCTGCTTCAGCTCCTCCGGGGTTCCATAGCGACTACAAATGGACACATATAAATAGATTTTAACTTGTGAACAGCATTTTGATTGTCCTCTCCAAATTATCCATGACTAATAAGAGTTTTATTAATTACTATATCTCCACGTAACTAAAATATACCAAGCATGTGGCTTCAGGTTTGCACGTAAATAACCAAAACCATTCAGCACCCATCATGTAAGTATAGTCACAATAACTGCTGAATCATTTGTTGTGTGTAAACACACTGTTAAGATTTACTGATTTTTAGAAAGACTTTGTGTAACATCACAACTTCTTTAGAGTATCCTCTCTGTTAAGACTTTAACTGTACACATATTTGCATACACTCCTCATATTCTGCAGTGACAAAGCATCTGTCCTTCAAGCTATCATGGAATCGACTTGCCTGCGAAACAGGACACGCAGGACTTCTCTTCTTCCCGGTATTCAACCACTAAGGTTTTATATTACACTACAAGATCAATCAAGGGTGAAATTACAATATATATGCTACACTCGCTGCTTTATGCTACTACTCCAAGCCAGGAAAGAGGATCTCTGAAAGAAGATAAAGACTCCGACTAGTCCACTTTTATCTAGGACTCCCTCCACATGGATTAACGGGAAATGTATTTACAGAGAGATTATTGCTGGTGTCAGACTTCCTAACCTTGATTTGAGGTGACTGAGTTGAAGTTGCTCACTCAGTTCATGACAGTATGAAGTTACAGATACTACACATACCAAGTAAAGTGGTTTAAATGGGAAACTCTGAGAACAGGAGGAGAAAAAAAAAAAAAAACACCTTTGAGACAGCTTGGAGTTTTAATCCTTTAAAGCCGTATTTTAATCCTGGTTGGTTTGTTAACACCTGTGGTTACTGAAGCAGGTCGTGGATCTTTATAGGGTAGCTGAAAAGACCCGGCTGAGAGGATTCATCCGACTCCATTTATTCATTTTCAGTTCTTCTTTCACTTGTTTTGTAAAGAGGACTGAAGATGACACATGACAGCATCATTCCAGACGTGGTCACAACTATGCAGTTAATTCAGAAATGAGCTGCAACTCAGCCCATCACATCAAGTATGCGCTTGTAGGGAACCCTACAAATAAGGACTAAATGCCACCATACCGTTTAAAAGATTACAAATATTCATGCATGTGCAAAAACATGTAAATACTTACGCTGATATTTAGGAATAATTACCTGGAAGCTGCAAAGAAGCTTGTAATCTGATATCCAAAGCTTGCATAGTAGGCATGCTCCATGATAGCCATCAGCTGAATACAATTATACCCTGGACAAAGAGAGGATAAAGTGAAGAAAAACTTACATTTTCCATTGCATGTTTAAAAGCTTTCCAACTAGATTATGCAGCCAAACTTGTCTAACTGACACGCAGCTAATGTTCAGATATTAACTGTGGGTAAACTACTAAATTATGTATGATAATAAAATGTGGGTTGAATATGTATGACAGCATGAAAAAGTGTTGCTTAACATCCTGGTGCTTCTTTGTTATTAAGAGTATTACATCCTGTCTATTTGGATAGCCTCATTCTGCTGCAATAACTGGAGGGGGTATTCTTTCTGTCAGCCTCTCTTTTCTCAGAATTCATTTATCAGACACCCGCTGCTTGGATTGGATCATAAACATACTTTCTGGCCACCCAGTAAAAAAAAAAAAAAAAAAAAAAAAAAAAAGGCTTGTAAAACATTTTGGAACACTTCAGCTGTATTTGATGTGGTACTGAGCGCATCTGAAAACCTTCAAGACTTGATAGTGCTTGACCCGTTTCAGAGACACGGGCACGGCCTGAGCTCCAGGCGGTTTCCTTTTTGACAGTCTCTTCTATCCTTAGGACAAGCTGGGGCAAAAGAGAAGCACCTACAGAAACACCAGGCCTTTAAAAAGGCCACCGACGACTCCGGGGGGAGGCTCTGAGATTTCTGACGATGGAGTTTACTCTCCTGAAGAAGCCTAGAATGCAAAGTTCCTGAGTTGCTGCAGGTGCAATCTTTTGACTGCATTTACTCCACCAGTTCTCTGCTAAAAAAAACAACATCCATCATGCCTCCACCAGTCAAACCAGTGCCTTTTTGAAAAGCAAACACAACAGACTACATTTGTTTGCACAGTTGCAAATCAAAACAGGTTAAAGGCCCATTTAATGTAAACGCTTTTTATCATTATCAATAATTTAACATCCATTATGTAAATTTCTCACACAGTATGAGAAGTGTTCACAGGTTAAAACTGGAAGTTGTTTTTTTTTTTTTAATTAAAATTACTTTTAATTATAGCTGTAAGCAGCATCACCATGTAGGTCCTTATAATAAATTTAAAAAAAAAAAAGAAAAAAATAAAAAAAATAAAGGCAAACCTGTATTGGCTGAACAATCTGCAGACACATGCCCTGCATAAATCTGTACAACCTGCATTAAGATAAAAACTTATCTTAACTCAACTTTATTTATAAAGCCCCTTAAAGCGACCACAGCTGAAACAAAGTGCTGGTCATAATTATATAAAGCATCTGTCCATCTCCAGTTTTTAATGGAAGCATTTGTACTCTTTTTATTTCACACAAGTTCGTTTCTAAAAATTATTGTATGCTCCGCTTTCATAAAGATAAAATATTTTTCAGAATCAAAAAAAAAAAAAAAATTAAAAAAATTTAAAAAAATCACAGCTGCCTCATGAATAGCTGTTTATCCATAAAAATTCAAAGATGTTTAAGGAAAGACAAAGAAAAACAGCTTGGCTCTCTTTTGACTTATTCAAGTACAAATAAGGCAAAAAAAAGTTACGTAACTTCATTCACTTACAAATCCAAGATGCCTTTATTAAATAAACCGTCAAAATCCTACATAATTAAACCACGAATGGCTGCAGCAGACAGCGACTCCCAACCAGAGCTTCAAGCAGTCAATCAACCATAAGGCAAGTCTGGACTGTAAAAATCTAGGCAGGATTACACTGAATTATTCACAAAACAAATCAGAGACAGCAGGAAATTAAATATCAGAATCTGTTGTAAATACGCATTTTGGATTAATCTACTGGTTTTATTATCATAAAACTGAAAGGGATGTTTTGTTGGAGTCATTTCCAGTTTCATCATCAAGCTGTAAACAGAAGAATGATTTGTTTATTACACGTTACAGAAAGAGGCTGAACATGAAGGAAAATGGCTTTTCTTCACCGTTACCTGTCTGAGCCATGATCATGAAAATGGAAACAAGTTGTCAGTTTTGTTGTGTGCTGTGACTTGAGCTGCTGAGGTGCCTTTACAAAACACTGCCCAACGGTCAGTGATCCCTTTAGGTCATGCCAGTAAACAAGGTGTTGACTTGCTGATGTGGTTTTATGCAGAGGCAGTGTGACAGCTCTGCCACTGAAAACGCTGCTGCTGGAGGAAAACTGGCTCTCACTGCAGCGTGGCATGTCTGCTGTTATGGACCAGCGCTGACAGAGACACTGGCATGATAATGGATTTAAAAAAAAAAAAAAAACCAGAAGAAAAAAGCAAACCTGAAGCTACTGTTCTCTGACCAGAAAGCTGAGGATTGTGCACATTTAAGAAGATATTTACCTTTTATGCTTTAAATGATCTCAAATTAAGTCCCCAGAAATACTTAAGTGACACTATAATATAGGAGATTTAATTCAATAACAGCTGTAAAGGAAACCAATAGAGAGGAGATCATGTGTTTATCGTATGCCTGTATCTTACCCAAGTCTTTTATTCGAGGCAGTACGTTGGTTGTGAAGTTTGTGTACGAGGCGATCTTTGGCTCTGGTGAAGCGATACCCACATGAGCCTCGTATATTCTCAGACTGGAGGGTTTCTCTGGCCGAGGATGGACATGCTGGAGAGGAAACAAAAGGACAGACAGAAATCGAGACAGAATCGAACACAGATGCTTCAAATGGCAAAAAAAAACCCTACATTTGCTGTGTAAAAAGGAGCCATGGAGTCAAAGCATGAGTCTAAGCACCAGCATCTGCCTGCGGAGACTAAATCACTCTATTTTCCTGATGGCTACCTACAAGGCCTTGAACTCGCCATTTCAAGTACATGAATGAGGCACTTGTAAATAAAACAAATATACTGCGAGGGAGAGAGGGCCTCTCTGATTAAAAATGGTGCCAGATATCAAGCGATAAAGAAAGCAAGGTGGACTCTAACAGCCTCTTTTTGTTTTTCGCTCTGCACTCTTGAGGTGAGAACATGAAGTAGCATCGAGACCATTCAGACCCTCTCAAATCAGCAGCGTCGAGAATCCACTTTAGGAAATTAAGCAACAGCTTTACATATGTAATGGGAGGCTGATTAAAGAATAGCTTGATTTTCACTGCGAGAAAGTTTAGATGGAAGAAATCCTGTTGGCTGGTATGAGACCTGACACTATAAATAATGGCACTTTTTTTTTTTTTTTTTTTTTTTAAAATTCTAAAATAAACCCTGCTACTTCCACAAAGGAAGCCAATTAAAGCATTTTCCATGGTGTGTAGTAGTACGCCTTTCATCACTGTTCTGTGGGCTAAAACACATCTGATGTCCACTTCCCAGAGGACGGACACGTCACAGGACATCACGTAGGAATGACATGACGTTGTACCCCGAAGGTTGTGTTTGTCACAACTGTGACCCCACAGATTTATCGCATCTCTTTTTGCAAGTGAGTCGTCTCAATCTGTTTCAGAGTCTCTGTGAGACGTCACGGTCGGTAGAGGTGCACTTCTCTACACAATGAACCGTGTCTATTTTTGTTGCCCTGATCCCAGGATGTTCAGGGAAAACTGGTGTCCATCCGGGTTTTTGTTTCCGTGTTTACAGAACAGACATGATCTACTTCAGTTCTCTGACATGTGTCTGTAAGCTGTTTATTCACTGACCCGTTAAACTGAAGAGCTAGAAGTAAGAAGTTAGCGTTTTCTTGAGTGTGTTTAAAAAAAAAAAAAAAAAAAAAAAAAAAAAAAAAGCTTTAGTGATATTTCATTAAACTTTAAAGCCCTAAAAATGGTTTTTCTCTCTTTACAAATATTATCATTTCAATGTTAAAAACAATAATAGCAAACACAAGCTAATGTGCAATGTCTTTTTTTTTTTTTCCATTCACCATTTATCTTAGACAAGATGCAAGAAAAGAAACAGGGAAAAATTCCCTTTTCTTATTTTTTTTTTTCTTTTAACATTTAGACATCAATAAAATTTCACTTTACAACGTAAGGCTGAGGAGGATCCCAGTGAACCCAGTCATAGATGACAGATTTCTCCTCCCTGGTCACATATTTTGCCCAAGGCGATATCCGATACAGCCGCTCGCCCTCCTTGGTGTGAACCACCACCTGGGAAAATAAGATGAATGACTATTACATTAAGGCAAGGACACTCAAACAGTGTAAAGGAACAGACATTAAAAAGGCACTACAGTCACTTAGTATACGGTGAGAGGGAAGGCAAACTATGTTGTCTAATTGGTTGACTAAGGACAGTGGACAAGAATTAAAAACCTATTTAAAAGACAGATTTAGTGTAAAAGGAATGCAAACCACAGTAAAGTTCCATGAAAGTGGAAAAACACAAATGCACAAAAGAAAAAAAATAGTCACAAATCATCAGGGTTTGAAAAGTCTTCTGCAAATCCTGCATATTTCTGTCTCGGGATATACGCGACGTTATAGTCAGCATTTATTTACGCCTTCCAGCCATGAAATGCTTACATCATAAAACGGTGCCGTTACTCCCCATCCATTACACTGAAAGATGGTGCAGATTGTTCAACCAATAAACCCAACATTTCTTTTTTAAAAAAATGGCTGAACTTGGAATGCAAAACTCTTAGAAAAAGTATGTTCCTGCTCTCCAATGCAAAGCCAACAACTCTGGGGGAAAAAAAAAACAAAATAAAACAAAGAAAGTATCCCACCAAAACTGCTTTGGAGACACAATGTAGTGAACAAAAAGCTGCAGTATTGACCAGAATACTTGTCACAGTAAATCTGGACTCGGCGGTTATTATGTTGCATTATGTTTTGTGATGAGTGCAGCTCTTTTATTGGCTTTAACGCAGCCCCTCACTGGTCCATCTTGAGAGCGAATTTGAGCAATTTAGGGGAAAAAATGAACATCTAAATCATTGTCATTTGGGTCTCATCTATTATGTCTGCAATTCAGGATTGGAAGGGGGTAAAATAAACATAGTTTGGAAATGTGACAAGCTACTTTGCCTCCACTGTCAAATAAGAGGTGGGGAAAAGCAGTGTGAGAGTTGGAAATCCCACTGAGAAATCAATGCTGTAGTGTTATCCACAGTATGTGTTCATCCTGTTTAGTCCCCCTGCAGAAACAGGCGTTAGAGCCCAACTAAAATCACGCTACTTTTGTAAAGTAATGACCATTCCAATAACACCTGCCTGTGAGCCGGTAGCCAGGCTCCCCCATGGGTTTTTTTTCATTATGGGCAGGCCACCTAGGGGTTAGCTGCCTGGCTCCCCTTATGACATGCTTCATAGTTTATAGGATTAAGAAGAGATAGTTGGATAAATGGAATGGCATAAAGCTTAACAGAGCAGTGGTCCTTCAGATAAATTGGCCAGCATTAAAGAAAAATCAGCCTGCTGGGTGGGCCGACGGGGCGCATGAACAGGAATAACAGTTTAAAAGTGGGCAATGTGCGAGAAGTTAGGTGTGGATAAAACATGTTTTTGATCACTTGGATAACACTTGAGTTCACTTCTCTGCAGTCTTGCATACTTTAATTATCAGGAGCTCATCGTAAAAGCTACTCCCACCAAAGGACATCGCTTGTTTATGGAGACAAATTGGGCCCCGAACAAAGGGGATGGGAGGGCAAGCTGCTCTCTGTGAGAGTGATTGGAGCTCGGCTTGTGCATCCACGAGGGAGTGCTGTGGAACTAATTCTAAAGTGGAGCTCACAGTAGGACAGCCATTCATGGGCAGCAGGGGTGCACAAGGAAAGGCCAGGTGCCAGCGTTTCCATCTGCTTCTTATCGTCCTTAGACTGACCTATGCTGACAATGGGAGTTGGGCAGCCTGTCCAGGGCGCGGGAGTGAGCCAATGATGACCCAGTCCCAAGGAGAGAGCTGTAGCGATGCCATGCACTCCATGCCTGGCATCACATTTCTGGGTTATTTCTCATCCATGCTGAGACAATACATAAGGGGAGGTGCCTCTTTTGCATTTAACCCTGATGAATTATTTACCAGAGCTTAAAACCAATCATGTTCACCCACTGTGGGCTCTGTTTTCTGGCCGACAAACACAACACAACACCCTGAGGGATACCTGCCACAGATGGGAGCTGAAAACAAAGCCATCAGTTGAGCTCCTCAGGTGTATCTACTCTCTACTGCGCAGTCTGTGTGCAGAGCGTACTCTCCCTTCTGCACTGCAAATATGACACGTTGTTGATGGCGACATGCCAGCTTTACACTTGCTTCATACGACACCACGCATGACGGGGAACGTCCCATGAACATGCTGGTGACAACTGAGCCACTGTGGCCAGATGACACCTGTTGAGGGCGTGAAAATAAGCATGAAGACACTCTGCTCCTTACCTTCAGCTTGGTGTTGTGATCCACAGCCGGAGACTTGTCATCCTTGGGTGGAAGACACAGTTCCCATTTGCCAAATTCCATCTTGGTGTAAGGGTGGGAAAATTTGTTCCAACCATCTATGAGTTAACAATAAAACACATTAGTTTGCATGTAACACAGAGACAAATTGACACCCGTTGTATCCAAGAGGTATAGAAGGATTTTTTGAGCTGCAGAATAACTACTTTAATAAAAATATCCTCAAATATGTTTGTGCTCATTTGTAAACACCACTAGGAGTCACCACAGTCAAAAGTGTTAAAAATCAAGCCAAGGAATCTTTATTTTTAATGGCTACTACGACACTTCACAAGCTCTTGTCGCCACTTTTTCTGGCGCTAACAACAACCTGTAGCTGCCAGCGAGCGCCGTTGCTTTTGTTCCATTTCAATACCCCATTGTGTTCACATTATCACTTCATTTTTCTGACTTCTACCGTCGGTCTTCACACTGCACCCACAAAATCCGCTTTCATAATTCCTTCTTGTTGTGACTACGGCAAGAGAGAGAGAGTAAAGCATCGGGATCCGTCATGTAAAAGAGAAGCTGATGAAACAAAACAAACAAAAAAACACTTTGCTGCTCTTTGGATTTCATCAGATGGAGCAACAGAGGGGTGTCACATGCGTAATCTGTTGATACCACATTGCCAATTGTCAGGGGCTGAAAGAACACAAAACATTTATTATAAAGTGACCACCTTGGCCTGTCGATTCAGGATGCTGTTTTCATTTTGTAATGCACATCTGCTTGCTATTCATGAGCAAAAACAACCCCAGAAATGAAAATAAATCACAGGAGATGCTCCAGAAGTGACCGGGCGCAACCCCAGCACTTTTCACAGGCAGGCCAAGTAATACACCCTCCACCACCACCCAACCTCCCACCCAATTTATTTATCTCCCTTTGCTTAAACTCGTCTGAAAAAGCTGTGAATTATGCGGCCAACCCGCACCACATTCATGACTAGGGCTGCTGGGCTGTTTCCACATTTGCTAAGAAATTGAAATCAAATAATATGACTGAGCCGTGTCAAAATGTAATCTCTCACAGAACTGAATGTTGGAATTGAGCTGCTGCCCAAGGTCCCCGGAAGATAATTAAAACGGAAAAAAAAGGATCAGGAAACATATAGAGATTTAAAAGAAAAAAAAAGTGGAAACAGAACCAACCAGCACAAAAAATGTAGAAGAAACAAATTGACACGTTTCCAGTTTTGTGAACTGTATCAATCTGAGGGAACAACTATTAGCATTTCCAGTAATACCATTAAATCCATTACCAACAGCAGAAATAGAAGTGTTTATATCACGGTGTGTCAAATGAGCCTGCAGTGGGGAGCCTCTGTCTCCATCCTCTGACAGTTAGAGTCCATAAACACTGTGCACATGCAACATCTGTCCTTACCATCGATTTCTTTCCTGTTGAATTATTTAAATTTCATTCCAGTTCGGTCTTAAGAGTCTCTATCGGTGTTTTACTGCTTTTTACTTCCTTTCATATGCATGTATCTGTGTATACCCTGTGCTGCGTATGTACTGCTGGACTACTCAATGAGATTTTGTCTCTCCATCCGGCTCCCTCTCTCTTTCTCTCTCTCACTGCCTCTGTAACATCTGGAGTTGTGACTCCTGAGCTGCTCTATGAGTAAGCACACCGCTCAATGTGCCAGCACACTGAAGGCCCCAAATGTTTTCCCTCATGACTGACCTGAACCGCCAGGGCTCTGGAGAAGCAATGTGCCAACAAATCTGACAGCTTTAGAGCCTTGACAAGTCAGTGTCAGTGCAGCTCATGACTCCTCACACCAATAGTGATTAGAGAAACAAAACTAAACTCAGAATGTCAACAACATGGAGGAATCGTTTAGCCAGTCAAGCTGGACAAGCTCACACCAGCAATAACCAGCGATACTGAGACAACTGACCTCATCTAAAGTAAGGACCTTGATATGCTGCATATGCAACATTCTGTGTATATGCTTGTTTTCATTTTATTAATAAATCTCAAGCTCATATCATATCCACTTAAACCACTGCAATATGTAGATCCAACCCCGAGTCTGCATTAAAGTCTCAAAACACTGAGCATCGCCCAAGTTTCGACCCTGTTCTGCATGGGCTGCCAAAGCCGTGAAGCTACACTGGCTACGGGTACATGATGTTTTTTAATCCGGAATTAATAATTCAATATTAACGTATTCTCCTACAACTTTACATGAAAATAATAATACTGAATGAAGGTTTACATGAAACACGTCCTCACTTAATTCCTCATTAGAGCGGCGGGTTGGGAAGGGTTCTGATTGGACAGACGTTTCACATATACCTGAAATAAAATTTGCTCCCTGCTCGTTTTTTCAGACGTAACTTGTAAAAACTACATGAAAAGGTACCAGTTCCGCCGCTATTTTTATTATAAATGTGAAGTAGCAGCTCAACACGAGCATACTACTGCACTTTTTGCACCAGCTAAGAAGGAGAAGAAAGACAGACCACCAAACATGGGAGGCAAAACAACGCACGTCATCGGGACAGGACGAGCATGCTCAGAACGACCGGTATTAACTTAGAGCAGAAGGAAGGTTTACATATCAGAAGAATTAAATAGATCGGAATAAAAATGCGAATAAACCAGCCGCTTACATCGGAATTAAGTTTAATTCCATATAGAAATTTGCATTAGGAATTAAGCGTTGACATGGTAATTTTTTTATCAGTTTAAAGCGGAATTAACTTTTATTTGGAATTAAACAGGAATTAAAACTCCCATGTAAACTAGATGCGTTTCTTTAAATACCATGCAAACTCAAAAGCTAACACACGCTTTAACGATATCCATGTAAATACTGTATAATGCGACTAAACTCAACATACTTTGTGCAGCTTAACTCACGGATTGTTTATTCCGACTGTGACCTTTATCAGGTCCCAGAAATCAGAAACTGTTTACGTATCACTGAACTGTTCCGATGAATGTTTTAATATGAATATTGCTGGACTTATAAACATCAGAGCAAAAAATGAAGGATAAAGAGCCATCGGCCTAATGACATTAGCACACGGCTCAAATGTGAACTTAATGCCAACATCAGTTAAACCTTCTTCCCGTTTTAATCTGTGATTTTAAGACGGTCCTATTCATTATGCAGAAACACTCCGCCAAGGTGCTGAATACCTTTTGATTGTATTCACCTTGTGGACATGCGTGTGAAACCTTGACTACCACCAGCAGCAGCAGTGTAAATGGTATAAATATCTTTAAATAATAAATTACTATCAGGACATTTTATTTAGCTTCAGACTCTCCAGCAGAGGCGATTATAAAGTCGAGGATGAAACAGCTTAAATATTTACTGCTGCTAGCCATTACATGTAATAAGTTAA